>NW_027394281.1:0-113030 GCF_049309525.1 Garra rufa | reverse complement strand
CAAGATTCAGCTTGCATTGCCTGAACCAACTTTGTTCTACGCTGAAACGCTGTTTTCTGACATTTCAGGGTCTAACTTCAAAAATCATGCAAAACACTTCTAACACCTTCAGATATGTTTCTATGTGTTGCAAAATAGGTTTTTTTTCATGCACAGAGTGTAAATTTAAAGTGGGACAGAGATTCAGCTTGCATTGCCTGAACCAACTTTGTTCTGCGCTGAAACGCTGTTTTCTGACATTTCAGGGTCTAACTTCAAAAATCATGCAAAACACTTCTAACACCTTCAGATATGTTTCTCTGTGTTGCAAAATAGGTTTTATTCATGCACAGACTGCAAAGTTAAAGTGGGACCAAGATTCAGCTTGCATTGCCTGAACCAACTTTGTTCTGCGCTGAAACGCTGTTTTCTGACATTTCAGGGTCTAACTTCAAAAATCATGCAAAACACTTCTAACACCTTCAGATATGTTTCTCTGTGTTGCAAAATAGCTTTTATTCATGCACAGACTGCAAAGTTAAAGTGGGACCGCGATTCAGCTTGCATTGCCTGAACCAACTTTGTTCTGCGCTGAAACGCTGTTTTCTGACATTTCAGGGTCTAACTTCAAAAATCATGCAAAACAGTTCTAACACCTTCAGATATGTTTCTCTGTGTTGCAAAATAGCTTTTATTCATGCACAGAGTGTAAATTTAAAGTGGGACAGAGATTCAGCTTGCATTGCCTGAACCAACTTTGTTCTGCGCTGAAACGCTGTTTTCTGACATTTCAGGGTCTAACTTCAAAAATCATGCAAAACACTTCTAACACCTTCAGATATGTTTCTCTGTGTTGCAAAATAGCTTTTATTCATGCACAGAGTGTAAATTTAAAGTGGGACAGAGATTCAGCTTGCATTGCCTGAACCAACTTTGTTCTGCGCTGAAAAGCTGTTTTCTGACATTTCAGGGTCTAACTTCAAAAATCATGCAAAACACTTCTAACACCTTCAGATATGTTTCTCTGTGTTGCAAAATAGGTTTTATTCATGCACAGAGTGTAAATTTAAAGTGGGACAGAGATTCAGCTTGCATTGCCTGAACCAACTTTGTTCTGCGCTGAAAAGCTGTTTTCTGACATTTCAGGGTCTAACTTCAAAAATCATGCAAAACACTTCTAACACCTTCAGATATGTTTCTCTGTGTTGCTAAATAGGTTTTATTCATGCACAGAGTGTAAATTTAAAGTGGGACAGAGATTCAGCTTGCATTGCCTGAACCAACTTTGTTCTGCGCTGAAAAGCTGTTTTCTGACATTTCAGGGACTAACTTCAAAAATCATGCAAAACACTTCTAACACCTTCAGATATGTTTCTCTGTGTTGCGAAATAGGTTTTATTAATGCACAGACTGCAAATTTAAAGTGGGACAGAGATTCAGCTTGCATTGCCTGAACCAACTTTGTTCTGCACTGAAACGCTGTTTTCTGACATTTCAGGGTCTAACTTCAAAAATCATGCAAAACACTTCTAACACCTTCAGATATGTTTCTCTGTGTTGCAAAATAGGTTTTATTCATGCACAGAGTGTAAATTTAAAGTGGGACAGAGATTCAGCTTGCATTGCCTGAACCAACTTTGTTCTGCGCTGAAAAGCTGTTTTCTGACATTTCAGGGTCTAACTTCAAAAATCATGCAAAACACTTCTAACACCTTCAGATATGTTTCTCTGTGTTGCTAAATAGGTTTTATTCATGCACAGAGTGTAAATTTAAAGTGGGACAGAGATTCAGCTTGCATTGCCTGAACCAACTTTGTTCTGCGCTGAAAAGCTGTTTTTTTCTGACATTTCAGGGCCTAACTTCAAAAATCATGCAAAACACTTCTAACACCTTCAGATATGTTTCTCTGTGTTGCTAAATAGGTTTTATTCATGCACAGACTGCAAAGTTAAAATGGGACCGAGATTCAGCTTGCATTGCATGAACTAACTTTGTTCTGCGCTGAAACGCTGTTTTCTGACATTTCAGGGACTAACTTCAAAAATCATGCAAAACACTTCTAACACCTTCAGATATGTTTCTCTGTGTTGCGAAATAGGTTTTATTCATGCACAGACTGCAAATTTAAAGTGGGACAGAGATTCAGCTTGCATTGCCTGAACCAACTTTGTTCTGCACTGAAACGCTGTTTTCTGACATTTCAGGGTCTAACTTCAAAAATCATGCAAAACACTTCTAACACCTTCAGATATGTTTCTCTGTGTTGCAAAATAGGTTTTATTCATGCACAGAGTGTAAATTTAAAGTGGGACAGAGATTCAGCTTGCATTGCCTGAACCAACTTTGTTCTGCGCTGAAAAGCTGTTTTCTGACATTTCAGGGTCTAACTTCAAAAATCATGCAAAACACTTCTAACACCTTCAGATATGTTTCTCTGTGTTGCAAAATAGGTTTTATTCATGCACAGACTGCAAAGTTAAAGTGGGACCAAGATTCAGCTTGCATTGCCTGAACCAACTTTGTTCTGCGCTGAAACGCTGTTTTCTGACATTTCAGGGTCTAACTTCAAAAATCATGCAAAACACTTCTAACACCTTCAGATATGTTTCTCTGTGTTGCAAAATAGGTTTTATTCATGCACAGAGTGTAAATTTAAAGTGGGACAGAGATTCAGCTTGCATTGCCTGAACCAACTTTGTTCTGCGCTGAAACGCTGTTTTCTGACATTTCAGGGTCTAACTTCAAAAATCATGCAAAACACTTCTAACACCTTCAGATATGTTTCTCTGTGTTGCAAAATAGGTTTTATTCATGCACAGACTGCAAAGTTAAAGTGGGACCAAGATTCAGCTTGCATTGCCTGAACCAACTTTGTTCTGCGCTGAAACGCTGTTTTCTGACATTTCAGGGTCTAACTTCAAAAATCATGCAAAACACTTCTAACACCTTCAGATATGTTTCTCTGTGTTGCAAAATAGGTTTTATTCATGCACAGACTGCAAAGTTAAAGTGGGACCAAGATTCAGCTTGCATTGCCTGAACCAACTTTGTTCTGCGCTGAAACGCTGTTTTCTGACATTTCAGGGTCTAACTTCAAAAATCATGCAAAACACTTCTAACACCTTCAGATATGTTTCTCTGTGTTGCAAAATAGGTTTTATTCATGCACAGACTGCAAAGTTAAAGTGGGACCAAGATTCAGCTTGCATTGCCTGAACCAACTTTGTTCTGCGCTGTTTTCTGACATTTCAGGGTCTAACTTCAAAAATCATGCAAAACACTTCTAACACCTTCAGATATGTTTCTCTGTGTTGCAAAATAGGTTTTATTCATGCACAGAGTGTAAATTTAAAGTGGGACAGAGATTCAGCTTGCATTGCCTGAACCAACTTTGTTCTGCGCTGAAACACTGTTTTCTGACATTTCAGGGTCTAACTTCAAAAATCATGCAAAACACTTCTAACACCTTCAGATATGTTTCTCTGTGTTGCAAAATAGGTTTTATTCATGCACAGAGTGTAAATTTAAAGTGGGACAGAGATTCAGCTTGCATTGCCTGAACCAACTTTGTTCTGCGCTGAAAAGCTGTTTTCTGACATTTCAGGGTCTAACTTCAAAAATCATGCAAAACACTTCTAACACCTTCAGATATGTTTCTCTGTGTTGCAAAATAGGTTTTATTCATGCACAGACTGCAAAGTTAAAGTGGGACCAAGATTCAGCTTGCATTGCCTGAACCAACTTTGTTCTGCGCTGAAACGCTGTTTTCTGACATTTCAGGGTCTAACTTCAAAAATCATGCAAAACACTTCTAACACCTTCAGATATGTTTCTCTGTGTTGCAAAATAGGTTTTTTTCATGCACAGAGTGTAAATTTAAAGTGGGACAGAGATTCAGCTTGCATTGCCTGAACCAACTTTGTTCTGCGCTGAAACACTGTTTTCTGACATTTCAGGGTCTAACTTCAAAAATCATGCAAAACACTTCTAACACCTTCAGATATGTTTCTCTGTGTTGCAAAATAGGTTTTATTCATGCACAGAGTGTAAATTTAAAGTGGGACAGAGATTCAGCTTGCATTGCCTGAACCAACTTTGTTCTGCGCTGAAAAGCTGTTTTCTGACATTTCAGGGTCTAACTTCAAAAATCATGCAAAACACTTCTAACACCTTCAGATATGTTTCTCTGTGTTGCAAAATAGGTTTTATTCATGCACAGACTGCAAAGTTAAAGTGGGACCAAGATTCAGCTTGCATTGCCTGAACCAACTTTGTTCTGCGCTGAAACGCTGTTTTCTGACATTTCAGGGTCTAACTTCAAAAATCATGCAAAACACTTCTAACACCTTCAGATATGTTTCTCTGTGTTGCAAAATAGGTTTTTTTCATGCACAGAGTGTAAATTTAAAGTGGGACAGAGATTCAGCTTGCATTGCCTGAACGAACTTTGTTCTGCGCTGAAACGCTGTTTTCTGACATTTCAGGGTCTAACTTCAAAAATCATGCAAAACACTTCTAACACCTTCAGATATGTTTCTCTGTGTTGCAAAATAGCTTTTATTCATGCACAGAGTGTAAATTTAAAGTGGGACAGAGATTCAGCTTGCATTGCCTGAACCAACTTTGTTCTGCGCTGAAAAGCTGTTTTCTGACATTTCAGGGTCTAACTTCAAAAATCATGCAAAACACTTCTAACACCTTCAGATATGTTTCTCTGTGTTGCGAAATAGGTTTTATTCATGCACAGACTGCAAATTTAAAGTGGGACAGAGATTCAGCTTGCATTGCCTGAACCAACTTTGTTCTGCGCTGAAACGCTGTTTTCTGACATTTCAGGGTCTAACTTCAAAAATCATGCAAAACACTTCTAACACCTTCAGATATGTTTCTCTGTGTTGCAAAATAGGTTTTATTCATGCACAGAGTGTAAATTTAAAGTGGGACAGAGATTCAGCTTGCATTGCCTGAACCAACTTTGTTCTGCGCTGAAACGCTGTTTTCTGACATTTCAGGGTCTAACTTCAAAAATCATGCAAAACACTTCTAACACCTTCAGATATGTTTCTCTGTGTTGCAAAATAGGTTTTATTCATGCACAGACTGCAAAGTTAAAGTGGGACCAAGATTCAGCTTGCATTGCCTGAACCAACTTTGTTCTGCGCTGTTTTCTGACATTTCAGGGTCTAACTTCAAAAATCATGCAAAACACTTCTAACACCTTCAGATATGTTTCTCTGTGTTGCAAAATAGGTTTTATTCATGCACAGACTGCAAAGTTAAAGTGGGACCAAGATTCAGCTTGCATTGCCTGAACCAACTTTGTTCTACGCTGAAACGCTGTTTTCTGACATTTCAGGGTCTAACTTCAAAAATCATGCAAAACACTTCTAACACCTTCAGATATGTTTCTATGTGTTGCAAAATAGGTTTTTTTTCATGCACAGAGTGTAAATTTAAAGTGGGACAGAGATTCAGCTTGCATTGCCTGAACCAACTTTGTTCTGCGCTGAAACGCTGTTTTCTGACATTTCAGGGTCTAACTTCAAAAATCATGCAAAACACTTCTAACATCTTCAGATATGTTTCTCTGTGTTGCAAAATAGGTTTTATTCATGCACAGACTGCAAAGTTAAAGTGGGACCAAGATTCAGCTTGCATTGCCTGAACCAACTTTGTTCTGCGCTGAAACGCTGTTTTCTGACATTTCAGGGTCTAACTTCAAAAATCATGCAAAACACTTCTAACACCTTCAGATATGTTTCTCTGTGTTGCAAAATAGGTTTTGTTCATGCACAGACTGCAAAGTTAAAGTGGGACCGCGATTCAGCTTGCATTGCCTGAACCAACTTTGTTCTGCGCTGAAACGCTGTTTTCTGACATTTCAGGGTCTAACTTCAAAAATCATGCAAAACAGTTCTAACACCTTCAGATATGTTTCTCTGTGTTGCAAAATAGCTTTTATTCATGCACAGAGTGTAAATTTAAAGTGGGACAGAGATTCAGCTTGCATTGCCTGAACCAACTTTGTTCTGCGCTGAAACGCTGTTTTCTGACATTTCAGGGTCTAACTTCAAAAATCATGCAAAACACTTCTAACACCTTCAGATATGTTTCTCTGTGTTGCAAAATAGCTTTTATTCATGCACAGAGTGTAAATTTAAAGTGGGACAGAGATTCAGCTTGCATTGCCTGAACCAACTTTGTTCTGCACTGAAACGCTGTTTTCTGACATTTCAGGGTCTAACTTCAAAAATCATGCAAAACACTTCTAACACCTTCAGATATGTTTCTCTGTGTTGCAAAATAGGTTTTATTCATGCACAGACTGCAAAGTTAAAGTGGGACCAAGATTCAGCTTGCATTGCCTGAACCAACTTTGTTCTGCGCTGAAACGCTGTTTTCTGACATTTCAGGGTCTAACTTCAAAAATCATGCAAAACACTTCTAACACCTTCAGATATGTTTCTCTGTGTTGCAAAATAGGTTTTATTCATGCAAAGACTGCAAAGTTAAAGTGGGACCAAGATTCAGCTTGCATTGCCTGAACCAACTTTGTTCTGCGCTGAAACGCTGTTTTCTGACATTTCAGGGTCTAACTTCAAAAATCATGCAAAACACTTCTAACACCTTCAGATATGTTTCTCTGTGTTGCAAAATAGGTTTTATTCATGCACAGACTGCAAAGTTAAAGTGGGACCGAGATTCAGCTTGCATTGCCTGAACCAACTTTGTTCTGCGCTGAAACGCTGTTTTCTGACATTTCAGGGTCTAACTTCAAAAATCATGCAAAACACTTCTAACACCTTCAGATATGTTTCTCTGTGTTGCAAAATAGCTTTTATTCATGCACAGAGTGTAAATTTAAAGTGGGACAGAGATTCAGCTTGCATTGCCTGAACCAACTTTCTTCTGCGCTGAAAAGCTGTTTTCTGACATTTCAGGGTCTAACTTCAAAAATCATGCAAAACACTTCTAACACCTTCAGATATGTTTCTCTGTGTTGCTAAATAGGTTTTATTCATGCACAGAGTGTAAATTTAAATTGGGACAGAGATTCAGCTTGCATTGCCTGAACCAACTTTGTTCTGCGCTGAAAAGCTGTTTTCTGACATTTCAGGGTCTAACTTCAAAAATCATGCAAAACACTTCTAACACCTTCAGATATGTTTCTCTGTGTTGCTAAATAGGTTTTATTCATGCACAGACTGCAAAGTTAAAATGGGACCGAGATTCAGCTTGCATTGCATGAACTAACTTTGTTCTGCGCTGAAACGCTGTTTTCTGACATTTCAGGGTCTAACTTCAAAAATCATGCAAAACACTTCTAACACCTTCAGATATGTTTCTCTGTGTTGCGAAATAGGTTTTATTCATGCACAGACTGCAAATTTAAAGTGGGACAGAGATTCAGCTTGCATTGCCTGAACCAACTTTGTTCTGCGCTGAAACGCTGTTTTCTGACATTTCAGGGTCTAACTTCAAAAATCATGCAAAACACTTCTAACACCTTCAGATATATTTCTCTGTGTTGCAAAATAGGTTTTATTCATGCACAGACTGCAAAGTTAAAGTGGGACCAAGATTCAGCTTGCATTGCCTGAACCAACTTTGTTCTGCGCTGTTTTCTGACATTTCAGGGTCTAACTTCAAAAATCATGCAAAACACTTCTAACACCTTCAGATATGTTTCTCTGTGTTGCAAAATAGGTTTTATTCATGCACAGACTGCAATTTTAATTTTGGACTGAGTTTCAGCCTGCATTGCCAGAATCAAGTTTGTTATGTGCTGAAACGCTGTTTTCTGACATTTCAGGCTCTAACTTCAAAAATCATGCAAAACACTTCTAACACCTTCAGATATGTTTCTCTGTGTTGCGAAATAGGTTTTATTCATGCACAGACTGCAAATTTAAAGTGGGACAGAGATTCAGCTTGCATTGCCTGAACCAACTTTGTTCTGCGCTGAAACGCTGTTTTCTGACATTTCAGGCTCTAACTTCAAAAATCATGCAAAACACTTCTAACACCTTCAGATATGTTTCTCTGTGTTGCAAAATAGGTTTTATTCATGCACAGACTGCAAAGTTAAAGTGGGACCAAGATTCAGCTTGCATTGCCTGAACCAACTTTGTTCTACGCTGAAACGCTGTTTTCTGACATTTCAGGGTCTAACTTCAAAAATCATGCAAAACACTTCTAACACCTTCAGATATGTTTCTATGTGTTGCAAAATAGGTTTTTTTTCATGCACAGAGTGTAAATTTAAAGTGGGACAGAGATTCAGCTTGCATTGCCTGAACCAACTTTGTTCTGCGCTGAAACGCTGTTTTCTGACATTTCAGGGTCTAACTTCAAAAATCATGCAAAACACTTCTAACACCTTCAGATATGTTTCTCTGTGTTGCAAAATAGGTTTTATTCATGCACAGACTGCAAAGTTAAAGTGGGACCAAGATTCAGCTTGCATTGCCTGAACCAACTTTGTTCTGCGCTGAAACGCTGTTTTCTGACATTTCAGGGTCTAACTTCAAAAATCATGCAAAACACTTCTAACACCTTCAGATATGTTTCTCTGTGTTGCAAAATAGCTTTTATTCATGCACAGACTGCAAAGTTAAAGTGGGACCGCGATTCAGCTTGCATTGCCTGAACCAACTTTGTTCTGCGCTGAAACGCTGTTTTCTGACATTTCAGGGTCTAACTTCAAAAATCATGCAAAACAGTTCTAACACCTTCAGATATGTTTCTCTGTGTTGCAAAATAGCTTTTATTCATGCACAGAGTGTAAATTTAAAGTGGGACAGAGATTCAGCTTGCATTGCCTGAACCAACTTTGTTCTGCGCTGAAACGCTGTTTTCTGACATTTCAGGGTCTAACTTCAAAAATCATGCAAAACACTTCTAACACCTTCAGATATGTTTCTCTGTGTTGCAAAATAGCTTTTATTCATGCACAGAGTGTAAATTTAAAGTGGGACAGAGATTCAGCTTGCATTGCCTGAACCAACTTTGTTCTGCGCTGAAAAGCTGTTTTCTGACATTTCAGGGTCTAACTTCAAAAATCATGCAAAACACTTCTAACACCTTCAGATATGTTTCTCTGTGTTGCAAAATAGGTTTTATTCATGCACAGAGTGTAAATTTAAAGTGGGACAGAGATTCAGCTTGCATTGCCTGAACCAACTTTGTTCTGCGCTGAAAAGCTGTTTTCTGACATTTCAGGGTCTAACTTCAAAAATCATGCAAAACACTTCTAACACCTTCAGATATGTTTCTCTGTGTTGCTAAATAGGTTTTATTCATGCACAGAGTGTAAATTTAAAGTGGGACAGAGATTCAGCTTGCATTGCCTGAACCAACTTTGTTCTGCGCTGAAAAGCTGTTTTCTGACATTTCAGGGACTAACTTCAAAAATCATGCAAAACACTTCTAACACCTTCAGATATGTTTCTCTGTGTTGCGAAATAGGTTTTATTAATGCACAGACTGCAAATTTAAAGTGGGACAGAGATTCAGCTTGCATTGCCTGAACCAACTTTGTTCTGCACTGAAACGCTGTTTTCTGACATTTCAGGGTCTAACTTCAAAAATCATGCAAAACACTTCTAACACCTTCAGATATGTTTCTCTGTGTTGCAAAATAGGTTTTATTCATGCACAGAGTGTAAATTTAAAGTGGGACAGAGATTCAGCTTGCATTGCCTGAACCAACTTTGTTCTGCGCTGAAAAGCTGTTTTCTGACATTTCAGGGTCTAACTTCAAAAATCATGCAAAACACTTCTAACACCTTCAGATATGTTTCTCTGTGTTGCTAAATAGGTTTTATTCATGCACAGAGTGTAAATTTAAAGTGGGACAGAGATTCAGCTTGCATTGCCTGAACCAACTTTGTTCTGCGCTGAAAAGCTGTTTTTTTCTGACATTTCAGGGCCTAACTTCAAAAATCATGCAAAACACTTCTAACACCTTCAGATATGTTTCTCTGTGTTGCTAAATAGGTTTTATTCATGCACAGACTGCAAAGTTAAAATGGGACCGAGATTCAGCTTGCATTGCATGAACTAACTTTGTTCTGCGCTGAAACGCTGTTTTCTGACATTTCAGGGACTAACTTCAAAAATCATGCAAAACACTTCTAACACCTTCAGATATGTTTCTCTGTGTTGCGAAATAGGTTTTATTCATGCACAGACTGCAAATTTAAAGTGGGACAGAGATTCAGCTTGCATTGCCTGAACCAACTTTGTTCTGCACTGAAACGCTGTTTTCTGACATTTCAGGGTCTAACTTCAAAAATCATGCAAAACACTTCTAACACCTTCAGATATGTTTCTCTGTGTTGCAAAATAGGTTTTATTCATGCACAGAGTGTAAATTTAAAGTGGGACAGAGATTCAGCTTGCATTGCCTGAACCAACTTTGTTCTGCGCTGAAAAGCTGTTTTCTGACATTTCAGGGTCTAACTTCAAAAATCATGCAAAACACTTCTAACACCTTCAGATATGTTTCTCTGTGTTGCAAAATAGCTTTTATTCATGCACAGACTGCAAAGTTAAAGTGGGACCGCGATTCAGCTTGCATTGCCTGAACCAACTTTGTTCTGCGCTGAAACGCTGTTTTCTGACATTTCAGGGTCTAACTTCAAAAATCATGCAAAACACTTCTAACACCTTCAGATATGTTTCTCTGTGTTGCAAAATAGCTTTTATTCATGCACAGACTGCAAAGTTAAAGTGGGACCGCGATTCAGCTTGCATTGCCTGAACCAACTTTGTTCTGCGCTGAAACGCTGTTTTCTGACATTTCAGGGTCTAACTTCAAAAATCATGCAAAACAGTTCTAACACCTTCAGATATGTTTCTCTGTGTTGCAAAATAGCTTTTATTCATGCACAGAGTGTAAATTTAAAGTGGGACAGAGATTCAGCTTGCATTGCCTGAACCAACTTTGTTCTGCGCTGAAACGCTGTTTTCTGACATTTCAGGGTCTAACTTCAAAAATCATGCAAAACACTTCTAACACCTTCAGATATGTTTCTCTGTGTTGCAAAATAGCTTTTATTCATGCACAGAGTGTAAATTTAAAGTGGGACAGAGATTCAGCTTGCATTGCCTGAACCAACTTTGTTCTGCGCTGAAAAGCTGTTTTCTGACATTTCAGGGTCTAACTTCAAAAATCATGCAAAACACTTCTAACACCTTCAGATATGTTTCTCTGTGTTGCAAAATAGGTTTTATTCATGCACAGAGTGTAAATTTAAAGTGGGACAGAGATTCAGCTTGCATTGCCTGAACCAACTTTGTTCTGCGCTGAAAAGCTGTTTTCTGACATTTCAGGGTCTAACTTCAAAAATCATGCAAAACACTTCTAACACCTTCAGATATGTTTCTCTGTGTTGCTAAATAGGTTTTATTCATGCACAGAGTGTAAATTTAAAGTGGGACAGAGATTCAGCTTGCATTGCCTGAACCAACTTTGTTCTGCGCTGAAAAGCTGTTTTCTGACATTTCAGGGACTAACTTCAAAAATCATGCAAAACACTTCTAACACCTTCAGATATGTTTCTCTGTGTTGCGAAATAGGTTTTATTAATGCACAGACTGCAAATTTAAAGTGGGACAGAGATTCAGCTTGCATTGCCTGAACCAACTTTGTTCTGCACTGAAACGCTGTTTTCTGACATTTCAGGGTCTAACTTCAAAAATCATGCAAAACACTTCTAACACCTTCAGATATGTTTCTCTGTGTTGCAAAATAGGTTTTATTCATGCACAGAGTGTAAATTTAAAGTGGGACAGAGATTCAGCTTGCATTGCCTGAACCAACTTTGTTCTGCGCTGAAAAGCTGTTTTCTGACATTTCAGGGTCTAACTTCAAAAATCATGCAAAACACTTCTAACACCTTCAGATATGTTTCTCTGTGTTGCTAAATAGGTTTTATTCATGCACAGAGTGTAAATTTAAAGTGGGACAGAGATTCAGCTTGCATTGCCTGAACCAACTTTGTTCTGCGCTGAAAAGCTGTTTTTTTCTGACATTTCAGGGCCTAACTTCAAAAATCATGCAAAACACTTCTAACACCTTCAGATATGTTTCTCTGTGTTGCTAAATAGGTTTTATTCATGCACAGACTGCAAAGTTAAAATGGGACCGAGATTCAGCTTGCATTGCATGAACTAACTTTGTTCTGCGCTGAAACGCTGTTTTCTGACATTTCAGGGACTAACTTCAAAAATCATGCAAAACACTTCTAACACCTTCAGATATGTTTCTCTGTGTTGCGAAATAGGTTTTATTCATGCACAGACTGCAAATTTAAAGTGGGACAGAGATTCAGCTTGCATTGCCTGAACCAACTTTGTTCTGCACTGAAACGCTGTTTTCTGACATTTCAGGGTCTAACTTCAAAAATCATGCAAAACACTTCTAACACCTTCAGATATGTTTCTCTGTGTTGCAAAATAGGTTTTATTCATGCACAGAGTGTAAATTTAAAGTGGGACAGAGATTCAGCTTGCATTGCCTGAACCAACTTTGTTCTGCGCTGAAAAGCTGTTTTCTGACATTTCAGGGTCTAACTTCAAAAATCATGCAAAACACTTCTAACACCTTCAGATATGTTTCTCTGTGTTGCAAAATAGGTTTTATTCATGCACAGACTGCAAAGTTAAAGTGGGACCAAGATTCAGCTTGCATTGCCTGAACCAACTTTGTTCTGCGCTGAAACGCTGTTTTCTGACATTTCAGGGTCTAACTTCAAAAATCATGCAAAACACTTCTAACACCTTCAGATATGTTTCTCTGTGTTGCAAAATAGGTTTTATTCATGCACAGAGTGTAAATTTAAAGTGGGACAGAGATTCAGCTTGCATTGCCTGAACCAACTTTGTTCTGCGCTGAAACGCTGTTTTCTGACATTTCAGGGTCTAACTTCAAAAATCATGCAAAACACTTCTAACACCTTCAGATATGTTTCTCTGTGTTGCAAAATAGGTTTTATTCATGCACAGACTGCAAAGTTAAAGTGGGACCAAGATTCAGCTTGCATTGCCTGAACCAACTTTGTTCTGCGCTGAAACGCTGTTTTCTGACATTTCAGGGTCTAACTTCAAAAATCATGCAAAACACTTCTAACACCTTCAGATATGTTTCTCTGTGTTGCAAAATAGGTTTTATTCATGCACAGACTGCAAAGTTAAAGTGGGACCAAGATTCAGCTTGCATTGCCTGAACCAACTTTGTTCTGCGCTGAAACGCTGTTTTCTGACATTTCAGGGTCTAACTTCAAAAATCATGCAAAACACTTCTAACACCTTCAGATATGTTTCTCTGTGTTGCAAAATAGGTTTTATTCATGCACAGACTGCAAAGTTAAAGTGGGACCAAGATTCAGCTTGCATTGCCTGAACCAACTTTGTTCTGCGCTGTTTTCTGACATTTCAGGGTCTAACTTCAAAAATCATGCAAAACACTTCTAACACCTTCAGATATGTTTCTCTGTGTTGCAAAATAGGTTTTATTCATGCACAGAGTGTAAATTTAAAGTGGGACAGAGATTCAGCTTGCATTGCCTGAACCAACTTTGTTCTGCGCTGAAACACTGTTTTCTGACATTTCAGGGTCTAACTTCAAAAATCATGCAAAACACTTCTAACACCTTCAGATATGTTTCTCTGTGTTGCAAAATAGGTTTTATTCATGCACAGAGTGTAAATTTAAAGTGGGACAGAGATTCAGCTTGCATTGCCTGAACCAACTTTGTTCTGCGCTGAAAAGCTGTTTTCTGACATTTCAGGGTCTAACTTCAAAAATCATGCAAAACACTTCTAACACCTTCAGATATGTTTCTCTGTGTTGCAAAATAGGTTTTATTCATGCACAGACTGCAAAGTTAAAGTGGGACCAAGATTCAGCTTGCATTGCCTGAACCAACTTTGTTCTGCGCTGAAACGCTGTTTTCTGACATTTCAGGGTCTAACTTCAAAAATCATGCAAAACACTTCTAACACCTTCAGATATGTTTCTCTGTGTTGCAAAATAGGTTTTTTTCATGCACAGAGTGTAAATTTAAAGTGGGACAGAGATTCAGCTTGCATTGCCTGAACCAACTTTGTTCTGCGCTGAAACACTGTTTTCTGACATTTCAGGGTCTAACTTCAAAAATCATGCAAAACACTTCTAACACCTTCAGATATGTTTCTCTGTGTTGCAAAATAGGTTTTATTCATGCACAGAGTGTAAATTTAAAGTGGGACAGAGATTCAGCTTGCATTGCCTGAACCAACTTTGTTCTGCGCTGAAAAGCTGTTTTCTGACATTTCAGGGTCTAACTTCAAAAATCATGCAAAACACTTCTAACACCTTCAGATATGTTTCTCTGTGTTGCAAAATAGGTTTTATTCATGCACAGACTGCAAAGTTAAAGTGGGACCAAGATTCAGCTTGCATTGCCTGAACCAACTTTGTTCTGCGCTGAAACGCTGTTTTCTGACATTTCAGGGTCTAACTTCAAAAATCATGCAAAACACTTCTAACACCTTCAGATATGTTTCTCTGTGTTGCAAAATAGGTTTTTTTCATGCACAGAGTGTAAATTTAAAGTGGGACAGAGATTCAGCTTGCATTGCCTGAACGAACTTTGTTCTGCGCTGAAACGCTGTTTTCTGACATTTCAGGGTCTAACTTCAAAAATCATGCAAAACACTTCTAACACCTTCAGATATGTTTCTCTGTGTTGCAAAATAGCTTTTATTCATGCACAGAGTGTAAATTTAAAGTGGGACAGAGATTCAGCTTGCATTGCCTGAACCAACTTTGTTCTGCGCTGAAAAGCTGTTTTCTGACATTTCAGGGTCTAACTTCAAAAATCATGCAAAACACTTCTAACACCTTCAGATATGTTTCTCTGTGTTGCGAAATAGGTTTTATTCATGCACAGACTGCAAATTTAAAGTGGGACAGAGATTCAGCTTGCATTGCCTGAACCAACTTTGTTCTGCGCTGAAACGCTGTTTTCTGACATTTCAGGGTCTAACTTCAAAAATCATGCAAAACACTTCTAACACCTTCAGATATGTTTCTCTGTGTTGCAAAATAGGTTTTATTCATGCACAGAGTGTAAATTTAAAGTGGGACAGAGATTCAGCTTGCATTGCCTGAACCAACTTTGTTCTGCGCTGAAACGCTGTTTTCTGACATTTCAGGGTCTAACTTCAAAAATCATGCAAAACACTTCTAACACCTTCAGATATGTTTCTCTGTGTTGCAAAATAGGTTTTATTCATGCACAGACTGCAAAGTTAAAGTGGGACCAAGATTCAGCTTGCATTGCCTGAACCAACTTTGTTCTGCGCTGTTTTCTGACATTTCAGGGTCTAACTTCAAAAATCATGCAAAACACTTCTAACACCTTCAGATATGTTTCTCTGTGTTGCAAAATAGGTTTTATTCATGCACAGACTGCAAAGTTAAAGTGGGACCAAGATTCAGCTTGCATTGCCTGAACCAACTTTGTTCTACGCTGAAACGCTGTTTTCTGACATTTCAGGGTCTAACTTCAAAAATCATGCAAAACACTTCTAACACCTTCAGATATGTTTCTATGTGTTGCAAAATAGGTTTTTTTTCATGCACAGAGTGTAAATTTAAAGTGGGACAGAGATTCAGCTTGCATTGCCTGAACCAACTTTGTTCTGCGCTGAAACGCTGTTTTCTGACATTTCAGGGTCTAACTTCAAAAATCATGCAAAACACTTCTAACATCTTCAGATATGTTTCTCTGTGTTGCAAAATAGGTTTTATTCATGCACAGACTGCAAAGTTAAAGTGGGACCAAGATTCAGCTTGCATTGCCTGAACCAACTTTGTTCTGCGCTGAAACGCTGTTTTCTGACATTTCAGGGTCTAACTTCAAAAATCATGCAAAACACTTCTAACACCTTCAGATATGTTTCTCTGTGTTGCAAAATAGGTTTTGTTCATGCACAGACTGCAAAGTTAAAGTGGGACCGCGATTCAGCTTGCATTGCCTGAACCAACTTTGTTCTGCGCTGAAACGCTGTTTTCTGACATTTCAGGGTCTAACTTCAAAAATCATGCAAAACAGTTCTAACACCTTCAGATATGTTTCTCTGTGTTGCAAAATAGCTTTTATTCATGCACAGAGTGTAAATTTAAAGTGGGACAGAGATTCAGCTTGCATTGCCTGAACCAACTTTGTTCTGCGCTGAAACGCTGTTTTCTGACATTTCAGGGTCTAACTTCAAAAATCATGCAAAACACTTCTAACACCTTCAGATATGTTTCTCTGTGTTGCAAAATAGCTTTTATTCATGCACAGAGTGTAAATTTAAAGTGGGACAGAGATTCAGCTTGCATTGCCTGAACCAACTTTGTTCTGCACTGAAACGCTGTTTTCTGACATTTCAGGGTCTAACTTCAAAAATCATGCAAAACACTTCTAACACCTTCAGATATGTTTCTCTGTGTTGCAAAATAGGTTTTATTCATGCACAGACTGCAAAGTTAAAGTGGGACCAAGATTCAGCTTGCATTGCCTGAACCAACTTTGTTCTGCGCTGAAACGCTGTTTTCTGACATTTCAGGGTCTAACTTCAAAAATCATGCAAAACACTTCTAACACCTTCAGATATGTTTCTCTGTGTTGCAAAATAGGTTTTATTCATGCAAAGACTGCAAAGTTAAAGTGGGACCAAGATTCAGCTTGCATTGCCTGAACCAACTTTGTTCTGCGCTGAAACGCTGTTTTCTGACATTTCAGGGTCTAACTTCAAAAATCATGCAAAACACTTCTAACACCTTCAGATATGTTTCTCTGTGTTGCAAAATAGGTTTTATTCATGCACAGACTGCAAAGTTAAAGTGGGACCGAGATTCAGCTTGCATTGCCTGAACCAACTTTGTTCTGCGCTGAAACGCTGTTTTCTGACATTTCAGGGTCTAACTTCAAAAATCATGCAAAACACTTCTAACACCTTCAGATATGTTTCTCTGTGTTGCAAAATAGCTTTTATTCATGCACAGAGTGTAAATTTAAAGTGGGACAGAGATTCAGCTTGCATTGCCTGAACCAACTTTGTTCTGCGCTGAAAAGCTGTTTTCTGACATTTCAGGGTCTAACTTCAAAAATCATGCAAAACACTTCTAACACCTTCAGATATGTTTCTCTGTGTTGCTAAATAGGTTTTATTCATGCACAGAGTGTAAATTTAAATTGGGACAGAGATTCAGCTTGCATTGCCTGAACCAACTTTGTTCTGCGCTGAAAAGCTGTTTTCTGACATTTCAGGGTCTAACTTCAAAAATCATGCAAAACACTTCTAACACCTTCAGATATGTTTCTCTGTGTTGCTAAATAGGTTTTATTCATGCACAGACTGCAAAGTTAAAATGGGACCGAGATTCAGCTTGCATTGCATGAACTAACTTTGTTCTGCGCTGAAACGCTGTTTTCTGACATTTCAGGGTCTAACTTCAAAAATCATGCAAAACACTTCTAACACCTTCAGATATGTTTCTCTGTGTTGCGAAATAGGTTTTATTCATGCACAGACTGCAAATTTAAAGTGGGACAGAGATTCAGCTTGCATTGCCTGAACCAACTTTGTTCTGCGCTGAAACGCTGTTTTCTGACATTTCAGGGTCTAACTTCAAAAATCATGCAAAACACTTCTAACACCTTCAGATATATTTCTCTGTGTTGCAAAATAGGTTTTATTCATGCACAGACTGCAAAGTTAAAGTGGGACCAAGATTCAGCTTGCATTGCCTGAACCAACTTTGTTCTGCGCTGTTTTCTGACATTTCAGGGTCTAACTTCAAAAATCATGCAAAACACTTCTAACACCTTCAGATATGTTTCTCTGTGTTGCAAAATAGGTTTTATTCATGCACAGACTGCAATTTTAATTTTGGACTGAGTTTCAGCCTGCATTGCCAGAATCAAGTTTGTTATGTGCTGAAACGCTGTTTTCTGACATTTCAGGCTCTAACTTCAAAAATCATGCAAAACACTTCTAACACCTTCAGATATGTTTCTCTGTGTTGCAAAATAGGTTTTATTCATGCACAGACTGCAATTTTAATTTTGGACCGAGTTTCAGCCTGCATTGCCAGAATCAAGTTTGTTATGTGCTGAAACGCTGTTTTCTGACATTTCAGGCTCTGACTTCAAAAATCATGCAAAACACTTCTAACACCTTCAGATATGTTTCTCTGTGTTGCAAAATAGGTTTTATTCATGCACAGACTGCAATTTTAATATTGGACCGAGTTTCAGCTTGAATTGCCTGAACCAAGTTTGTTATGTGCTGAAACGCCGTTTTCTGACATTTCAGGCTCTAACTTCAAAAATCATGCAAAACACTTCTAACACCTTCAGATATGTTTCTCTGTGTTGCAAAATAGGTTTTATTCATGCACAGACTGCAATTTTTATTTTGGACCGAGTTTCAGCTTGAATTGCCTGAACCAAGTTTGTTCTGCGCTGAAACGCTGTTTTCTGACATTTCAGGCTCTAACTTCAAAAATCATGCAAAACACTTCTAACACCTTCAGATATGTTTCTCTGTGTTGCAAAATAGGTTTTATTCATGCACAGACTGCAATTTTAATTTTTGGACCGATTTTCAGCCTGCATTGCCAGAACCAAGTTTGTTATGTGCTGAAAAGCTGTTTTCTGACATTTCAGGCTCTAACTTCAAAAATCATGCAAAACACTTCTAACACCTTCAGATATGTTTCTCTGTGTTGCAAAATAGGTTTTATTCATGCACAGACTGCAATTTTAATTTTGGACCGAGTTTCAGCTTGAATTGCCTGAACCAACTTTGTTATGTGCTGAAACGCCGTTTTCTGACATTTCAGGCTCTAACTTCAAAAATCATGCAAAACACTTCTAACACCTTCAGATATGTTTCTCTGTGTTGCAAAATAGGTTTTATTCATGCACAGACTGCAATTTTAATTTTGGACCGAGTTTCAGCCTGCATTGCCAGAACCAAGTTTGTTATGTGCTGAAACGCTGTTTTCTGACATTTCAGGCTCTAACTACAAAAATCATGCAAAACACTTCTAACACCTTCAGATATGTTTCTCTGTGTTGCAAAATAGGTTTTATTCATGCACAGACTGCAATTTTAATTTTGGACCGAGTTTCAGCCTGCATTGCCAGAATCAAGTTTGTTATGTGCTGAAACGCTGTTTTCTGACATTTCAGGCTCTGACTTCAAAAATCATGCAAAACACTTCTAACACCTTCAGATATGTTTCTCTGTGTTGCAAAATAGGTTTTATTCATGCACAGACTGCAATTTTAATATTGGACCGAGTTTCAGCTTGAATTGCCTGAACCAAGTTTGTTATGTGCTGAAACGCCGTTTTCTGACATTTCAGGCTCTAACTTCAAAAATCATGCAAAACACTTCTAACACCTTCAGATATGTTTCTCTGTGTTGCAAAATAGGTTTTATTCATGCACAGACTGCAATTTTAATTTTGGACCGATTTTCAGCCTGCATTGCCAGAACCAAGTTTGTTATGTGCTGAAAAGCTGTTTTCTGACATTTCAGGCTCTAACTTCAAAAATCATGCAAAACACTTCTAACACCTTCAGATATGTTTCTCTGTGTTGCAAAATAGGTTTTATTCATGCACAGACTGCAATTTTAATTTTGGGCCGAGTTTCAGCTTGCATTGCCTGAACCAAGTTTGTTATGTGCTGAAACGCCGTTTTCTGACATTTCAGGCTCTAACTTCAAAAATCATGCAAAACACTTCTAACACCTTCAGATATGTTTCTCTGTGTTGCAAAATAGGTTTTATTCATGCACAGACTGCAATTTTAATTTTGGACCGAGTTTCAGCCTGCATTGCCAGAATCAAGTTTGTTATGTGCTGAAACGCTGTTTTCTGACATTTCAGGCTCTATCTTCAAAAATCATGCAAAACACTTCTAACACCTTCAGATATGTTTCTCTGTGTTGCAAAATAGGTTTTATTCATGCACAGACTGCAATTTTAATATTGGACCGAGTTTCAGCTTGAATTGCCTGAACCAAGTTTGTTATGTGCTGAAACGCCGTTTTCTGACATTTCAGGCTCTAACTTCAAAAATCATGCAAAACACTTCTAACACCTTCAGATATGTTTCTCTGTGTTGCAAAATAGGTTTTATTCATGCACAGACTGCAATTTTAATTTTGGGCCGAGTTTCAGCTTGCATTGCCTGAACCAAGTTTGTTATGTGCTGAAACGCCGTTTTCTGACATTTCAGGCTCTAACTTCAAAAATCATGCAAAACACTTCTAACACCTTCAGATATGTTTCTCTGTGTTGCAAAATAGGTTTTATTCATGCACAGACTGCAATTTTAATTTTGGACCGAGTTTCAGCCTGCATTGCCAGAACCAAGTTTGTTATGTGCTGAAACGCTGTTTTCTGACATTTCAGGCTCTAACTACAAAAATCATGCAAAACACTTCTAACACCTTCAGATATGTTTCTCTGTGTTGCAAAATAGGTTTTATTCATGCACAGACTGCAATTTTTATTTTGGACCGAGTTTCAGCTTGAATTGCCTGAACCAAGTTTGTTCTGCGCTGAAACGCTGTTTTCTGACATTTCAGGCTCTAACTTCAAAAATCATGCAAAACACTTCTAACACCTTCAGATATGTTTCTCTGTGTTGCAAAATAGGTTTTATTCATGCACAGACTGCAATTTTAATTTTGGACCGAGTTTCAGCTTGCATTGCCTGAACCAAGTTTGTTATGTGCTGAAACGCCGTTTTCTGACATTTCAGGCTCTAACTTCAAAAATCATGCAAAACACTTCTAACACCTTCAGATATGTTTCTCTGTGTTGCAAAATAGGTTTTATTCATGCACAGACTGCAATTTTAATTTTGGACCGATTTTCAGCCTGCATTGCCAGAATCAAGTTTGTTATGTGCTGAAACGCTGTTTTCTGACATTTCAGGCTCTAACTTCAAAAATCATGCAAAACACTTCTAACACCTTCAGATATGTTTCTCTGTGTTGCAAAATAGGTTTTATTCATGCACAGACTGCAATTTTAATATTGGACCGAGTTTCAGCTTGAATTGCCTGAACCAAGTTTGTTATGTGCTGAAACGCCGTTTTCTGACATTTCAGGCTCTAACTTCAAAAATCATGCAAAACACTTCTAACACCTTCCGATATGTTTCTCTGTGTTGCAAAATAGGTTTTATTCATGCACAGACTGCAATTTTAATTTTGGGCCGAGTTTCAGCTTGCATTGCCTGAACCAAGTTTGTTATGTGCTGAAACGCCGTTTTCTGACATTTCAGGCTCTAACTTCAAAAATCATGCAAAACACTTCTAACACCTTCAGATATGTTTCTCTGTGTTGCAAAATAGGTTTTATTCATGCACAGACTGCAATTTTAATTTTGGGCCGAGTTTCAGCTTGCATTGCCTGAACCAAGTTTGTTATGTGCTGAAACGCCGTTTTCTGACATTTCAGGCTCTAACTTCAAAAATCATGCAAAACACTTCTAACACCTTCAGATATGTTTCTCTGTGTTGCAAAATAGGTTTTATTCATGCACAGACTGCAATTTTAATTTTGGACCGAGTTTCAGCCTGCATTGCCAGAATCAAGTTTGTTATGTGCTGAAACGCTGTTTTCTGACATTTCAGGCTCTAACTTCAAAAATCATGCAAAACACTTCTAACACCTTCAGATATGTTTTTCTGTGTTGCAAAATAGGTTTTATTCATGCACAGACTGCAATTTTAATATTGGACCGAGTTTCAGCTTGAATTGCCTGAACCAAGTTTGTTATGTGCTGAAACGCCGTTTTCTGACATTTCAGGCTCTAACTTCAAAAATCATGCAAAACACTTCTAACACCTTCAGATATGTTTCTCTGTGTTGCAAAATAGGTTTTATTCATGCACAGACTGCAATTTTAATTTTGGGCCGAGTTTCAGCTTGCATTGCCTGAACCAAGTTTGTTATGTGCTGAAACGCCGTTTTCTGACATTTCAGGCTCTAACTTCAAAAATCATGCAAAACACTTCTAACACCTTCAGATATGTTTCTCTGTGTTGCAAAATAGGTTTTATTCATGCACAGACTGCAATTTTAATTTTGGACCGAGTTTCAGCTTGAATTGCCTGAACCAAGTTTGTTCTGCGCTGAAACGCTGTTTTCTGACATTTCAGGCTCTAACTTCAAAAATCATGCAAAACACTTCTAACACCTTCAGATATGTTTCTCTGTGTTGCAAAATAGGTTTTATTCATGCACAGACTGCAATTTTAATTTTGGACCGAGTTTCAGCTTGCATTGCCTGAACCAAGTTTGTTATGTGCTGAAACGCCGTTTTCTGACATTTCAGGCTCTAACTTCAAAAATCATGCAAAACACTTCTAACACCTTCAGATATGTTTCTCTGTGTTGCAAAATAGGTTTTATTCATGCACAGACTGCAATTTTAATTTTGGACTGAGTTTCAGCCTGCATTGCCAGAACCAAGTTTGTTATGTGCTGAAAAGCTGTTTTCTGACATTTCAGGCTCTAACTTCAAAAATCATGCAAAACACTTCTAACACCTTCAGATATGTTTCTCTGTGTTGCAAAATAGGTTGTATTCATGCACAGACTGCAATTTTTATTTTGGACCGAGTTTCAGCTTGAATTGCCTGAACCAAGTTTGTTCTGCGCTGAAACGCTGTTTTCTGACATTTCAGGCTCTAACTTCAAAAATCATGCAAAACACTTCTAACACCTTCAGATATGTTTCTCTGTGTTGCAAAATAGGTTTTATTCATGCACAGACTGCAATTTTAATTTTGGACCGAGTTTCAGCCTGCATTGCCAGAATCAAGTTTGTTATGTGCTGAAACGCTGTTTTCTGACATTTCAGGCTCTGACTTCAAAAATCATGCAAAACACTTCTAACACCTTCAGATATGTTTCTCTGTGTTGCAAAATAGGTTTTATTCATGCACAGACTGCAATTTTAATATTGGACCGAGTTTCAGCTTGAATTGCCTGAACCAAGTTTGTTATGTGCTGAAACGCCGTTTTCTGACATTTCAGGCTCTAACTTCAAAAATCATGCAAAACACTTCTAACACCTTCAGATATGTTTCTCTGTGTTGCAAAATAGGTTTTATTCATGCACAGACTGCAATTTTAATTTTGGACCGAGTTTCAGCCTGCATTGCCAGAATCAAGTTTGTTATGTGCTGAAACGCTGTTTTCTGACATTTCAGGCTCTGACTTCAAAAATCATGCAAAACACTTCTAACACCTTCAGATATGTTTCTCTGTGTTGCAAAATAGGTTTTATTCATGCACAGACTGCAATTTTAATATTGGACCGAGTTTCAGCTTGAATTGCCTGAACCAAGTTTGTTATGTGCTGAAACGCCGTTTTCTGACATTTCAGGCTCTAACTTCAAAAATCATGCAAAACACTTCTAACACCTTCAGATATGTTTCTCTGTGTTGCAAAATAGGTTTTATTCATGCACAGACTGCAATTTTAATTTTGGACCGATTTTCAGCCTGCATTGCCAGAACCAAGTTTGTTATGTGCTGAAAAGCTGTTTTCTGACATTTCAGGCTCTAACTTCAAAAATCATGCAAAACACTTCTAACACCTTCAGATATGTTTCTCTGTGTTGCAAAATAGGTTTTATTCATGCACAGACTGCAATTTTAATTTTGGGCCGAGTTTCAGCTTGCATTGCCTGAACCAAGTTTGTTATGTGCTGAAACGCCGTTTTCTGACATTTCAGGCTCTAACTTCAAAAATCATGCAAAACACTTCTAACACCTTCAGATATGTTTCTCTGTGTTGCAAAATAGGTTTTATTCATGCACAGACTGCAATTTTAATTTTGGACCGAGTTTCAGCCTGCATTGCCAGAATCAAGTTTGTTATGTGCTGAAACGCTGTTTTCTGACATTTCAGGCTCTATCTTCAAAAATCATGCAAAACACTTCTAACACCTTCAGATATGTTTCTCTGTGTTGCAAAATAGGTTTTATTCATGCACAGACTGCAATTTTAATATTGGACCGAGTTTCAGCTTGAATTGCCTGAACCAAGTTTGTTATGTGCTGAAACGCCGTTTTCTGACATTTCAGGCTCTAACTTCAAAAATCATGCAAAACACTTCTAACACCTTCAGATATGTTTCTCTGTGTTGCAAAATAGGTTTTATTCATGCACAGACTGCAATTTTAATTTTGGGCCGAGTTTCAGCTTGCATTGCCTGAACCAAGTTTGTTATGTGCTGAAACGCCGTTTTCTGACATTTCAGGCTCTAACTTCAAAAATCATGCAAAACACTTCTAACACCTTCAGATATGTTTCTCTGTGTTGCAAAATAGGTTTTATTCATGCACAGACTGCAATTTTAATTTTGGACCGAGTTTCAGCCTGCATTGCCAGAACCAAGTTTGTTATGTGCTGAAACGCTGTTTTCTGACATTTCAGGCTCTAACTACAAAAATCATGCAAAACACTTCTAACACCTTCAGATATGTTTCTCTGTGTTGCAAAATAGGTTTTATTCATGCACAGACTGCAATTTTTATTTTGGACCGAGTTTCAGCTTGAATTGCCTGAACCAAGTTTGTTCTGCGCTGAAACGCTGTTTTCTGACATTTCAGGCTCTAACTTCAAAAATCATGCAAAACACTTCTAACACCTTCAGATATGTTTCTCTGTGTTGCAAAATAGGTTTTATTCATGCACAGACTGCAATTTTAATTTTGGACCGAGTTTCAGCTTGCATTGCCTGAACCAAGTTTGTTATGTGCTGAAACGCCGTTTTCTGACATTTCAGGCTCTAACTTCAAAAATCATGCAAAACACTTCTAACACCTTCAGATATGTTTCTCTGTGTTGCAAAATAGGTTTTATTCATGCACAGACTGCAATTTTAATTTTGGACCGATTTTCAGCCTGCATTGCCAGAATCAAGTTTGTTATGTGCTGAAACGCTGTTTTCTGACATTTCAGGCTCTAACTTCAAAAATCATGCAAAACACTTCTAACACCTTCAGATATGTTTCTCTGTGTTGCAAAATAGGTTTTATTCATGCACAGACTGCAATTTTAATATTGGACCGAGTTTCAGCTTGAATTGCCTGAACCAAGTTTGTTATGTGCTGAAACGCCGTTTTCTGACATTTCAGGCTCTAACTTCAAAAATCATGCAAAACACTTCTAACACCTTCCGATATGTTTCTCTGTGTTGCAAAATAGGTTTTATTCATGCACAGACTGCAATTTTAATTTTGGGCCGAGTTTCAGCTTGCATTGCCTGAACCAAGTTTGTTATGTGCTGAAACGCCGTTTTCTGACATTTCAGGCTCTAACTTCAAAAATCATGCAAAACACTTCTAACACCTTCAGATATGTTTCTCTGTGTTGCAAAATAGGTTTTATTCATGCACAGACTGCAATTTTAATTTTGGACCGATTTTCAGCCTGCATTGCCAGAACCAAGTTTGTTATGTGCTGAAAAGCTGTTTTCTGACATTTCAGGCTCTAACTTCAAAAATCATGCAAAACACTTCTAACACCTTCAGATATGTTTCTCTGTGTTGCAAAATAGGTTTTATTCATGCACAGACTGCAATTTTAATTTTGGGCCGAGTTTCAGCTTGCATTGCCTGAACCAAGTTTGTTATGTGCTGAAACGCCGTTTTCTGACATTTCAGGCTCTAACTTCAAAAATCATGCAAAACACTTCTAACACCTTCAGATATGTTTCTCTGTGTTGCAAAATAGGTTTTATTCATGCACAGACTGCAATTTTAATTTTGGACCGAGTTTCAGCCTGCATTGCCAGAATCAAGTTTGTTATGTGCTGAAACGCTGTTTTCTGACATTTCAGGCTCTATCTTCAAAAATCATGCAAAACACTTCTAACACCTTCAGATATGTTTCTCTGTGTTGCAAAATAGGTTTTATTCATGCACAGACTGCAATTTTAATATTGGACCGAGTTTCAGCTTGAATTGCCTGAACCAAGTTTGTTATGTGCTGAAACGCCGTTTTCTGACATTTCAGGCTCTAACTTCAAAAATCATGCAAAACACTTCTAACACCTTCAGATATGTTTCTCTGTGTTGCAAAATAGGTTTTATTCATGCACAGACTGCAATTTTAATTTTGGGCCGAGTTTCAGCTTGCATTGCCTGAACCAAGTTTGTTATGTGCTGAAACGCCGTTTTCTGACATTTCAGGCTCTAACTTCAAAAATCATGCAAAACACTTCTAACACCTTCAGATATGTTTCTCTGTGTTGCAAAATAGGTTTTATTCATGCACAGACTGCAATTTTAATTTTGGACCGAGTTTCAGCCTGCATTGCCAGAACCAAGTTTGTTATGTGCTGAAACGCTGTTTTCTGACATTTCAGGCTCTAACTACAAAAATCATGCAAAACACTTCTAACACCTTCAGATATGTTTCTCTGTGTTGCAAAATAGGTTTTATTCATGCACAGACTGCAATTTTTATTTTGGACCGAGTTTCAGCTTGAATTGCCTGAACCAAGTTTGTTCTGCGCTGAAACGCTGTTTTCTGACATTTCAGGCTCTAACTTCAAAAATCATGCAAAACACTTCTAACACCTTCAGATATGTTTCTCTGTGTTGCAAAATAGGTTTTATTCATGCACAGACTGCAATTTTAATTTTGGACCGAGTTTCAGCTTGCATTGCCTGAACCAAGTTTGTTATGTGCTGAAACGCCGTTTTCTGACATTTCAGGCTCTAACTTCAAAAATCATGCAAAACACTTCTAACACCTTCAGATATGTTTCTCTGTGTTGCAAAATAGGTTTTATTCATGCACAGACTGCAATTTTAATTTTGGACCGATTTTCAGCCTGCATTGCCAGAATCAAGTTTGTTATGTGCTGAAACGCTGTTTTCTGACATTTCAGGCTCTAACTTCAAAAATCATGCAAAACACTTCTAACACCTTCAGATATGTTTCTCTGTGTTGCAAAATAGGTTTTATTCATGCACAGACTGCAATTTTAATATTGGACCGAGTTTCAGCTTGAATTGCCTGAACCAAGTTTGTTATGTGCTGAAACGCCGTTTTCTGACATTTCAGGCTCTAACTTCAAAAATCATGCAAAACACTTCTAACACCTTCCGATATGTTTCTCTGTGTTGCAAAATAGGTTTTATTCATGCACAGACTGCAATTTTAATTTTGGGCCGAGTTTCAGCTTGCATTGCCTGAACCAAGTTTGTTATGTGCTGAAACGCCGTTTTCTGACATTTCAGGCTCTAACTTCAAAAATCATGCAAAACACTTCTAACACCTTCAGATATGTTTCTCTGTGTTGCAAAATAGGTTTTATTCATGCACAGACTGCAATTTTAATTTTGGGCCGAGTTTCAGCTTGCATTGCCTGAACCAAGTTTGTTATGTGCTGAAACGCCGTTTTCTGACATTTCAGGCTCTAACTTCAAAAATCATGCAAAACACTTCTAACACCTTCAGATATGTTTCTCTGTGTTGCAAAATAGGTTTTATTCATGCACAGACTGCAATTTTAATTTTGGACCGAGTTTCAGCCTGCATTGCCAGAATCAAGTTTGTTATGTGCTGAAACGCTGTTTTCTGACATTTCAGGCTCTAACTTCAAAAATCATGCAAAACACTTCTAACACCTTCAGATATGTTTTTCTGTGTTGCAAAATAGGTTTTATTCATGCACAGACTGCAATTTTAATATTGGACCGAGTTTCAGCTTGAATTGCCTGAACCAAGTTTGTTATGTGCTGAAACGCCGTTTTCTGACATTTCAGGCTCTAACTTCAAAAATCATGCAAAACACTTCTAACACCTTCAGATATGTTTCTCTGTGTTGCAAAATAGGTTTTATTCATGCACAGACTGCAATTTTAATTTTGGGCCGAGTTTCAGCTTGCATTGCCTGAACCAAGTTTGTTATGTGCTGAAACGCCGTTTTCTGACATTTCAGGCTCTAACTTCAAAAATCATGCAAAACACTTCTAACACCTTCAGATATGTTTCTCTGTGTTGCAAAATAGGTTTTATTCATGCACAGACTGCAATTTTAATTTTGGACCGAGTTTCAGCTTGAATTGCCTGAACCAAGTTTGTTCTGCGCTGAAACGCTGTTTTCTGACATTTCAGGCTCTAACTTCAAAAATCATGCAAAACACTTCTAACACCTTCAGATATGTTTCTCTGTGTTGCAAAATAGGTTTTATTCATGCACAGACTGCAATTTTAATTTTGGACCGAGTTTCAGCTTGCATTGCCTGAACCAAGTTTGTTATGTGCTGAAACGCCGTTTTCTGACATTTCAGGCTCTAACTTCAAAAATCATGCAAAACACTTCTAACACCTTCAGATATGTTTCTCTGTGTTGCAAAATAGGTTTTATTCATGCACAGACTGCAATTTTAATTTTGGACTGAGTTTCAGCCTGCATTGCCAGAACCAAGTTTGTTATGTGCTGAAAAGCTGTTTTCTGACATTTCAGGCTCTAACTTCAAAAATCATGCAAAACACTTCTAACACCTTCAGATATGTTTCTCTGTGTTGCAAAATAGGTTGTATTCATGCACAGACTGCAATTTTTATTTTGGACCGAGTTTCAGCTTGAATTGCCTGAACCAAGTTTGTTCTGCGCTGAAACGCTGTTTTCTGACATTTCAGGCTCTAACTTCAAAAATCATGCAAAACACTTCTAACACCTTCAGATATGTTTCTCTGTGTTGCAAAATAGGTTTTATTCATGCACAGACTGCAATTTTAATTTTGGACCGAGTTTCAGCCTGCATTGCCAGAATCAAGTTTGTTATGTGCTGAAACGCTGTTTTCTGACATTTCAGGCTCTGACTTCAAAAATCATGCAAAACACTTCTAACACCTTCAGATATGTTTCTCTGTGTTGCAAAATAGGTTTTATTCATGCACAGACTGCAATTTTAATTTTGGACCCAGTTTCAGCCTGCATTGCCAGAATCAAGTTTGTTATGTGCTGAAACGCTGTTTTCTGACATTTCAGGCTCTAACTTCAAAAATCATGCAAAACACTTCTAACACCTTCAGATATGTTTCTCTGTGTTGCAAAATAGGTTTTATTCATGCACAGACTGCAATTTTAATATTGGACCGAGTTTCAGCTTGAATTGCCTGAACCAAGTTTGTTATGTGCTGAAACGCCGTTTTCTGACATTTCAGGCTCTAACTTCAAAAATCATGCAAAACACTTCTAACACCTTCAGATATGTTTCTCTGTGTTGCAAAATAGGTTGTATTCATGCACAGACTGCAATTTTTATTTTGGACCGAGTTTCAGCTTGAATTGCCTGAACCAAGTTTGTTCTGCGCTGAAACGCTGTTTTCTGACATTTCAGGCTCTAACTTCAAAAATCATGCAAAACACTTCTAACACCTTCAGATATGTTTCTCTGTGTTGCAAAATAGGTTTTATTCATGCACAGACTGCAATTTTAATTTTGGACCGAGTTTCAGCCTGCATTGCCAGAATCAAGTTTGTTATGTGCTGAAACGCTGTTTTCTGACATTTCAGGCTCTGACTTCAAAAATCATGCAAAACACTTCTAACACCTTCAGATATGTTTCTCTGTGTTGCAAAATAGGTTTTATTCATGCACAGACTGCAATTTTAATTTTGGGCCGAGTTTCAGCTTGCATTGCCTGAACCAAGTTTGTTATGTGCTGAAACGCCGTTTTCTGACATTTCAGGCTCTAACTTCAAAAATCATGCAAAACACTTCTAACACCTTCAGATATGTTTCTCTGTGTTGCAAAATAGGTTTTATTCATGCACAGACTGCAATTTTAATTTTGGACCGAGTTTCAGCCTGCATTGCCAGAATCAAGTTTGTTATGTGCTGAAACGCTGTTTTCTGACATTTCAGGCTCTAACTTCAAAAATCATGCAAAACACTTCTAACACCTTCAGATATGTTTCTCTGTGTTGCAAAATAGGTTTTATTCATGCACAGACTGCAATTTTAATATTGGACCGAGTTTCAGCTTGAATTGCCTGAACCAAGTTTGTTATGTGCTGAAACGCCGTTTTCTGACATTTCAGGCTCTAACTTCAAAAATCATACAAAACACTTCTAACACCTTCAGATATGTTTCTCTGTGTTGCAAAATAGGTTTTATTCATGCACAGACTGCAATTTTAATTTTGGACCGAGTTTCAGCCTGCATTGCCAGAATCAAGTTTGTTATGTGCTGAAACGCTGTTTTCTGACATTTCAGGCTCTATCTTCAAAAATCATGCAAAACACTTCTAACACCTTCAGATATGTTTCTCTGTGTTGCAAAATAGGTTTTATTCATGCACAGACTGCAATTTTAATATTGGACCGAGTTTCAGCTTGAATTGCCTGAACCAAGTTTGTTATGTGCTGAAACGCCGTTTTCTGACATTTCAGGCTCTAACTTCAAAAATCATGCAAAACACTTCTAACACCTTCAGATATGTTTCTCTGTGTTGCAAAATAGGTTTTATTCATGCACAGACTGCAATTTTAATTTTGGGCCGAGTTTCAGCTTGCATTGCCTGAACCAAGTTTGTTATGTGCTGAAACGCCGTTTTCTGACATTTCAGGCTCTAACTTCAAAAATCATGCAAAACACTTCTAACACCTTCAGATATGTTTCTCTGTGTTGCAAAATAGGTTTTATTCATGCACAGACTGCAATTTTTATTTTGGACCGAGTTTCAGCTTGAATTGCCTGAACCAAGTTTGTTCTGCGCTGAAACGCTGTTTTCTGACATTTCAGGCTCTAACTTCAAAAATCATGCAAAACACTTCTAACACCTTCAGATATGTTTCTCTGTGTTGCAAAATAGGTTTTATTCATGCACAGACTGCAATTTTAATTTTGGACCGAGTTTCAGCTTGCATTGCCTGAACCAAGTTTGTTATGTGCTGAAACGCCGTTTTCTGACATTTCAGGCTCTAACTTCAAAAATCATGCAAAACACTTCTAACACCTTCAGATATGTTTCTCTGTGTTGCAAAATAGGTTTTATTCATGCACAGACTGCAATTTTAATTTTGGACCGATTTTCAGCCTGCATTGCCAGAATCAAGTTTGTTATGTGCTGAAACGCTGTTTTCTGACATTTCAGGCTCTAACTTCAAAAATCATGCAAAACACTTCTAACACCTTCAGATATGTTTCTCTGTGTTGCAAAATAGGTTTTATTCATGCACAGACTGCAATTTTAATATTGGACCGAGTTTCAGCTTGAATTGCCTGAACCAAGTTTGTTATGTGCTGAAACGCCGTTTTCTGACATTTCAGGCTCTAACTTCAAAAATCATGCAAAACACTTCTAACACCTTCCGATATGTTTCTCTGTGTTGCAAAATAGGTTTTATTCATGCACAGACTGCAATTTTAATTTTGGGCCGAGTTTCAGCTTGCATTGCCTGAACCAAGTTTGTTATGTGCTGAAACGCCGTTTTCTGACATTTCAGGCTCTAACTTCAAAAATCATGCAAAACACTTCTAACACCTTCAGATATGTTTCTCTGTGTTGCAAAATAGGTTTTATTCATGCACAGACTGCAATTTTAATTTTGGGCCGAGTTTCAGCTTGCATTGCCTGAACCAAGTTTGTTATGTGCTGAAACGCTGTTTTCTGACATTTCAGGCTCTAACTTCAAAAATCATGCAAAACACTTCTAACACCTTCAGATATGTTTTTCTGTGTTGCAAAATAGGTTTTATTCATGCACAGACTGCAATTTTAATATTGGACCGAGTTTCAGCTTGAATTGCCTGAACCAAGTTTGTTATGTGCTGAAACGCCGTTTTCTGACATTTCAGGCTCTAACTTCAAAAATCATGCAAAACACTTCTAACACCTTCAGATATGTTTCTCTGTGTTGCAAAATAGGTTTTATTCATGCACAGACTGCAATTTTAATTTTGGGCCGAGTTTCAGCTTGCATTGCCTGAACCAAGTTTGTTATGTGCTGAAACGCCGTTTTCTGACATTTCAGGCTCTAACTTCAAAAATCATGCAAAACACTTCTAACACCTTCAGATATGTTTCTCTGTGTTGCAAAATAGGTTTTATTCATGCACAGACTGCAATTTTAATTTTGGACCGAGTTTCAGCTTGAATTGCCTGAACCAAGTTTGTTCTGCGCTGAAACGCTGTTTTCTGACATTTCAGGCTCTAACTTCAAAAATCATGCAAAACACTTCTAACACCTTCAGATATGTTTCTCTGTGTTGCAAAATAGGTTTTATTCATGCACAGACTGCAATTTTAATTTTGGACCGAGTTTCAGCTTGCATTGCCTGAACCAAGTTTGTTATGTGCTGAAACGCCGTTTTCTGACATTTCAGGCTCTAACTTCAAAAATCATGCAAAACACTTCTAACACCTTCAGATATGTTTCTCTGTGTTGCAAAATAGGTTTTATTCATGCACAGACTGCAATTTTAATTTTGGACTGAGTTTCAGCCTGCATTGCCAGAACCAAGTTTGTTATGTGCTGAAAAGCTGTTTTCTGACATTTCAGGCTCTAACTTCAAAAATCATGCAAAACACTTCTAACACCTTCAGATATGTTTCTCTGTGTTGCAAAATAGGTTGTATTCATGCACAGACTGCAATTTTTATTTTGGACCGAGTTTCAGCTTGAATTGCCTGAACCAAGTTTGTTCTGCGCTGAAACGCTGTTTTCTGACATTTCAGGCTCTAACTTCAAAAATCATGCAAAACACTTCTAACACCTTCAGATATGTTTCTCTGTGTTGCAAAATAGGTTTTATTCATGCACAGACTGCAATTTGAATTTTGGACCGAGTTTCAGCCTGCATTGCCAGAATCAAGTTTGTTATGTGCTGAAACGCTGTTTTCTGACATTTCAGGCTCTGACTTCAAAAATCATGCAAAACACTTCTAACACCTTCAGATATGTTTCTCTGTGTTGCAAAATAGGTTTTATTCATGCACAGACTGCAATTTTAATTTTGGGCCGAGTTTCAGCTTGCATTGCCTGAACCAAGTTTGTTATGTGCTGAAACGCCGTTTTCTGACATTTCAGGCTCTAACTTCAAAAATCATGCAAAACACTTCTAACACCTTCAGATATGTTTCTCTGTGTTGCAAAATAGGTTTTATTCATGCACAGACTGCAATTTTAATTTTGGACCGAGTTTCAGCCTGCATTGCCAGAATCAAGTTTGTTATGTGCTGAAACGCTGTTTTCTGACATTTCAGGCTCTAACTTCAAAAATCATGCAAAACACTTCTAACACCTTCAGATATGTTTCTCTGTGTTGCAAAATAGGTTTTATTCATGCACAGACTGCAATTTTAATATTGGACCGAGTTTCAGCTTGAATTGCCTGAACCAAGTTTGTTATGTGCTGAAACGCCGTTTTCTGACATTTCAGGCTCTAACTTCAAAAATCATACAAAACACTTCTAACACCTTCAGATATGTTTCTCTGTGTTGCAAAATAGGTTTTATTCATGCACAGACTGCAATTTTAATTTTGGACCGAGTTTCAGCCTGCATTGCCAGAACCAAGTTTGTTATGTGCTGAAACGCTGTTTTCTGACATTTCAGGCTCTAACTTCAAAAATCATGCAAAACACTTCTAACACCTTCAGATATGTTTCTCTGTGTTGCAAAATAGGTTTTATTCATGCACAGACTGCAATTTTAATTTTGGACCGATTTTCAGCCTGCATTGCCAGAATCAAGTTTGTTATGTGCTGAAACGCTGTTTTCTGACATTTCAGGCTCTAACTTCAAAAATCATGCAAAACACTTCTAACACCTTCAGATATGTTTCTCTGTGTTGCAAAATAGGTTTTATTCATGCACAGACTGCAATTTTAATATTGGACCGAGTTTCAGCTTGAATTGCCTGAACCAAGTTTGTTATGTGCTGAAACGCCGTTTTCTGACATTTCAGGCTCTAACTTCAAAAATCATGCAAAACACTTCTAACACCTTCCGATATGTTTCTCTGTGTTGCAAAATAGGTTTTATTCATGCACAGACTGCAATTTTAATTTTGGGCCGAGTTTCAGCTTGCATTGCCTGAACCAAGTTTGTTATGTGCTGAAACGCCGTTTTCTGACATTTCAGGCTCTAACTTCAAAAATCATGCAAAACACTTCTAACACCTTCAGATATGTTTCTCTGTGTTGCAAAATAGGTTTTATTCATGCACAGACTGCAATTTTAATTTTGGGCCGAGTTTCAGCTTGCATTGCCTGAACCAAGTTTGTTATGTGCTGAAACGCTGTTTTCTGACATTTCAGGCTCTAACTTCAAAAATCATGCAAAACACTTCTAACACCTTCAGATATGTTTTTCTGTGTTGCAAAATAGGTTTTATTCATGCACAGACTGCAATTTTAATATTGGACCGAGTTTCAGCTTGAATTGCCTGAACCAAGTTTGTTATGTGCTGAAACGCCGTTTTCTGACATTTCAGGCTCTAACTTCAAAAATCATGCAAAACACTTCTAACACCTTCAGATATGTTTCTCTGTGTTGCAAAATAGGTTTTATTCATGCACAGACTGCAATTTTAATTTTGGGCCGAGTTTCAGCTTGCATTGCCTGAACCAAGTTTGTTATGTGCTGAAACGCCGTTTTCTGACATTTCAGGCTCTAACTTCAAAAATCATGCAAAACACTTCTAACACCTTCAGATATGTTTCTCTGTGTTGCAAAATAGGTTTTATTCATGCACAGACTGCAATTTTAATTTTGGACCGACTTTCAGCTTGAATTGCCTGAACCAAGTTTGTTCTGCGCTGAAACGCTGTTTTCTGACATTTCAGGCTCTAACTTCAAAAATCATGCAAAACACTTCTAACACCTTCAGATATGTTTCTCTGTGTTGCAAAATAGGTTTTATTCATGCACAGACTGCAATTTTAATTTTGGACCGAGTTTCAGCTTGCATTGCCTGAACCAAGTTTGTTATGTGCTGAAACGCCGTTTTCTGACATTTCAGGCTCTAACTTCAAAAATCATGCAAAACACTTCTAACACCTTCAGATATGTTTCTCTGTGTTGCAAAATAGGTTTTATTCATGCACAGACTGCAATTTTAATTTTGGACTGAGTTTCAGCCTGCATTGCCAGAACCAAGTTTGTTATGTGCTGAAAAGCTGTTTTCTGACATTTCAGGCTCTAACTTCAAAAATCATGCAAAACACTTCTAACACCTTCAGATATGTTTCTCTGTGTTGCAAAATAGGTTGTATTCATGCACAGACTGCAATTTTTATTTTGGACCGAGTTTCAGCTTGAATTGCCTGAACCAAGTTTGTTCTGCGCTGAAACGCTGTTTTCTGACATTTCAGGCTCTAACTTCAAAAATCATGCAAAACACTTCTAACACCTTCAGATATGTTTCTCTGTGTTGCAAAATAGGTTTTATTCATGCACAGACTGCAATTTTAATTTTGGACCGAGTTTCAGCCTGCATTGCCAGAATCAAGTTTGTTATGTGCTGAAACGCTGTTTTCTGACATTTCAGGCTCTGACTTCAAAAATCATGCAAAACACTTCTAACACCTTCAGATATGTTTCTCTGTGTTGCAAAATAGGTTTTATTCATGCACAGACTGCAATTTTAATTTTGGACCCAGTTTCAGCCTGCATTGCCAGAATCAAGTTTGTTATGTGCTGAAACGCTGTTTTCTGACATTTCAGGCTCTAACTTCAAAAATCATGCAAAACACTTCTAACACCTTCAGATATGTTTCTCTGTGTTGCAAAATAGGTTTTATTCATGCACAGACTGCAATTTTAATATTGGACCGAGTTTCAGCTTGAATTGCCTGAACCAAGTTTGTTATGTGCTGAAACGCCGTTTTCTGACATTTCAGGCTCTAACTTCAAAAATCATGCAAAACACTTCTAACACCTTCAGATATGTTTCTCTGTGTTGCAAAATAGGTTGTATTCATGCACAGACTGCAATTTTTATTTTGGACCGAGTTTCAGCTTGAATTGCCTGAACCAAGTTTGTTCTGCGCTGAAACGCTGTTTTCTGACATTTCAGGCTCTAACTTCAAAAATCATGCAAAACACTTCTAACACCTTCAGATATGTTTCTCTGTGTTGCAAAATAGGTTTTATTCATGCACAGACTGCAATTTTAATTTTGGACCGAGTTTCAGCCTGCATTGCCAGAATCAAGTTTGTTATGTGCTGAAACGCTGTTTTCTGACATTTCAGGCTCTGACTTCAAAAATCATGCAAAACACTTCTAACACCTTCAGATATGTTTCTCTGTGTTGCAAAATAGGTTTTATTCATGCACAGACTGCAATTTTAATTTTGGGCCGAGTTTCAGCTTGCATTGCCTGAACCAAGTTTGTTATGTGCTGAAACGCCGTTTTCTGACATTTCAGGCTCTAACTTCAAAAATCATGCAAAACACTTCTAACACCTTCAGATATGTTTCTCTGTGTTGCAAAATAGGTTTTATTCATGCACAGACTGCAATTTTAATTTTGGACCGAGTTTCAGCCTGCATTGCCAGAATCAAGTTTGTTATGTGCTGAAACGCTGTTTTCTGACATTTCAGGCTCTAACTTCAAAAATCATGCAAAACACTTCTAACACCTTCAGATATGTTTCTCTGTGTTGCAAAATAGGTTTTATTCATGCACAGACTGCAATTTTAATATTGGACCGAGTTTCAGCTTGAATTGCCTGAACCAAGTTTGTTATGTGCTGAAACGCCGTTTTCTGACATTTCAGGCTCTAACTTCAAAAATCATACAAAACACTTCTAACACCTTCAGATATGTTTCTCTGTGTTGCAAAATAGGTTTTATTCATGCACAGACTGCAATTTTAATTTTGGACCGAGTTTCAGCCTGCATTGCCAGAACCAAGTTTGTTATGTGCTGAAACGCTGTTTTCTGACATTTCAGGCTCTAACTTCAAAAATCATGCAAAACACTTCTAACACCTTCAGATATGTTTCTCTGTGTTGCAAAATAGGTTTTATTCATGCACAGACTGCAATTTTAATTTTGGACCGATTTTCAGCCTGCATTGCCAGAACCAAGTTTGTTATGTGCTGAAAAGCTGTTTTCTGACATTTCAGGCTCTAACTTCAAAAATCATGCAAAACACTTCTAACACCTTCAGATATGTTTCTCTGTGTTGCAAAATAGGTTTTATTCATGCACAGACTGCAATTTTTATTTTGGACCGAGTTTCAGCTTGAATTGCCTGAACCAAGTTTGTTCTGCGCTGAAACGCTGTTTTATGACATTTCAGGCTCTAACTTCAAAAATCATGCAAAACACTTCTAACACCTTCAGATATGTTTCTCTGTGTTGCAAAATAGGTTTATTCATGCACAGACTGCAATTTTAATTTTGGACCGAGTTTCAGCTTGAATTGCCTGAACCAACTTTGTTATGTGCTGAAACGCCGTTTTCTGACATTTCAGGCTCTAACTTCAAAAATCATGCAAAACACTTCTAACACCTTCAGATATGTTTCTCTGTGTTGCAAAATAGGTTTTATTCATGCACAGACTGCAATTTTTATTTTGGACCGAGTTTCAGCTTGAATTGCCTGAACCAAGTTTGTTCTGCGCTGAAACGCTGTTTTATGACATTTCAGGCTCTAACTTCGAAAATCATGCAAAACACTTCTAACACCTTCAGATATGTTTCTCTGTGTTGCAAAATAGGTTTTATTCATGCACAGACTGCAATTTTAATTTTGGACCGAGTTTCAGCCTGCATTGCCAGAATCAAGTTTGTTATGTGCTGAAACGCTGTTTTCTGACATTTCAGGCTCTAACTTCAAAAATCATGCAAAACACTTCTAACACCTTCAGATATGTTTCTCTGTGTTGCAAAATAGGTTTTATTCATGCACAGACTGCAATTTTAATATTGGACCGAGTTTCAGCTTGAATTGCCTGAACCAAGTTTGTTATGTGCTGAAACGCCGTTTTCTGACATTTCAGGCTCTAACTTCAAAAATCATGCAAAACACTTCTAACACCTTCAGATATGTTTCTCTGTGTTGCAAAATAGGTTTTATTCATGCACAGACTGCAATTTTAATTTTGGACCGAGTTTCAGCCTGCATTGCCAGAACCAAGTTTGTTATGTGCTGAAACGCTGTTTTCTGACATTTCAGGCTCTAACTTCAAAAATCATGCAAAACACTTCTAACACCTTCAGATATGTTTCTCTGTGTTGCAAAATAGGTTTTATTCATGCACAGACTGCAATTTTAATTTTGGACCGAGTTTCAGCTTGAATTGCCTGAACCAACTTTGTTATGTGCTGAAACGCCGTTTTCTGACATTTCAGGCTCTAACTTCAAAAATCATGCAAAACACTTCTAACACCTTCAGATATGTTTCTCTGTGTTGCAAAATAGGTTTTATTCATGCACAGACTGCAATTTTAATTTTGGACCGATTTTCAGCCTGCATTGCCAGAACCAAGTTTGTTATGTGCTGAAAAGCTGTTTTCTGACATTTCAGGCTCTAACTTCAAAAATCATGCAAAACACTTCTAACACCTTCAGATATGTTTCTCTGTGTTGCAAAATAGGTTTTATTCATGCACAGACTGCAATTTTAATTTTGGACCGAGTTTCAGCCTGCATTGCCAGAATCAAGTTTGTTATGTGCTGAAACGCTGTTTTCTGACATTTCAAGCTCTGACTTCAAAAATCATGCAAAACACTTCTAACACCTTCAGATATGTTTCTCTGTGTTGCAAAATAGGTTTTATTCATGCACAGACTGCAATTTTAATATTGGACCGAGTTTCAGCTTGAATTGCCTGAACCAAGTTTGTTATGTGCTGAAACGCCGTTTTCTGACATTTCAGGCTCTAACTTCAAAAATCATGCAAAACACTTCTAACACCTTCAGATATGTTTCTCTGTGTTGCAAAATAGGTTTTATTCATGCACAGACTGCAATTTTAATTTTGGGCCGAGTTTCAGCTTGCATTGCCTGAACCAAGTTTGTTATGTGCTGAAACGCCGTTTTCTGACATTTCAGGCTCTAACTTCAAAAATCATGCAAAACACTTCTAACACCTTCAGATATGTTTCTCTGTGTTGCAAAATAGGTTTTATTCATGCACAGACTGCAATTTTAATTTTGGACCGAGTTTCAGCCTGCATTGCCAGAATCAAGTTTGTTATGTGCTGAAACGCTGTTTTCTGACATTTCAGGCTCTAACTTCAAAAATCATGCAAAACACTTCTAACACCTTCAGATATGTTTCTCTGTGTTGCAAAATAGGTTTTATTCATGCACAGACTGCAATTTTAATTTTGGACCGAGTTTCAGCTTGAATTGCCTGAACCAACTTTGTTATGTGCTGAAACGCCGTTTTCTGACATTTCAGGCTCTAACTTCAAAAATCATGCAAAACACTTCTAACACCTTCAGATATGTTTCTCTGTGTTGCAAAATAGGTTTTATTCATGCACAGACTGCAATTTTTATTTTGGACCGAGTTTCAGCTTGAATTGCCTGAACCAAGTTTGTTCTGCGCTGAAACGCTGTTTTCTGACATTTCAGGCTCTAACTTCAAAAATCATGCAAAACACTTCTAACACCTTCAGATATGTTTCTCTGTGTTGCAAAATAGGTTTTATTCATGCACAGACTGCAATTTTAATTTTGGACCGAGTTTCAGCCTGCATTGCCAGAATCAAGTTTGTTATGTGCTGAAACGCTGTTTTCTGACATTTCAGGCTCTAACTTCAAAAATCATGCAAAACACTTCTAACACCTTCAGATATGTTTCTCTGTGTTGCAAAATAGGTTTTATTCATGCACAGACTGCAATTTTAATATTGGACCGAGTTTCAGCTTGAATTGCCTGAACCAAGTTTGTTATGTGCTGAAACGCCGTTTTCTGACATTTCAGGCTCTAACTTCAAAAATCATGCAAAACACTTCTAACACCTTCAGATATGTTTCTCTGTGTTGCAAAATAGGTTTTATTCATGCACAGACTGCAATTTTAATTTTGGACCGAGTTTCAGCCTGCATTGCCAGAATCAAGTTTGTTATGTGCTGAAACGCTGTTTTCTGACATTTCAGGCTCTAACTTCAAAAATCATGCAAAACACTTCTAACACCTTCAGATATGTTTCTCTGTGTTGCAAAATAGGTTTTATTCATGCACAGACTGCAATTTTAATTTTGGACCGAGTTTCAGCTTGAATTGCCTGAACCAACTTTGTTATGTGCTGAAACGCCGTTTTCTGACATTTCAGGCTCTAACTTCAAAAATCATGCAAAACACTTCTAACACCTTCAGATATGTTTCTCTGTGTTGCAAAATAGGTTTTATTCATGCACAGACTGCAATTTTTATTTTGGACCGAGTTTCAGCTTGAATTGCCTGAACCAAGTTTGTTCTGCGCTGAAACGCTGTTTTATGACATTTCAGGCTCTAACTTCAAAAATCATGCAAAACACTTCTAACACCTTCAGATATGTTTCTCTGTGTTGCAAAATAGGTTTTATTCATGCACAGACTGCAATTTTAATTTTGGACCGAGTTTCAGCCTGCATTGCCAGAATCAAGTTTGTTATGTGCTGAAACGCTGTTTTCTGACATTTCAGGCTCTAACTTCAAAAATCATGCAAAACACTTCTAACACCTTCAGATATGTTTCTCTGTGTTGCAGAATAGGTTTTATTCATGCACAGACTGCAATTTTAATATTGGACCGAGTTTCAGCTTGAATTGCCTGAACCAAGTTTGTTATGTGCTGAAACGCCGTTTTCTGACATTTCAGGCTCTAACTTCAAAAATCATGCAAAACACTTCTAACACCTTCAGATATGTTTCTCTGTGTTGCAAAATAGGTTTTATTCATGCACAGACTGCAATTTTAATTTTGGGCCGAGTTTCAGCTTGCATTGCCTGAACCAAGTTTGTTATGTGCTGAAACGCCGTTTTCTGACATTTCAGGCTCTAACTTCAAAAATCATGCAAAACACTTCTAACACCTTCAGATATGTTTCTCTGTGTTGCAAAATAGGTTTTATTCATGCACAGACTGCAATTTTAATTTTGGACCGAGTTTCAGCCTGCATTGCCAGAACCAAGTTTGTTATGTGCTGAAACGCTGTTTTCTGACATTTCAGGCTCTAACTTCAAAAATCATGCAAAACACTTCTAACATCTTCAGATATGTTTCTCTGTGTTGCAAAATAGGTTTTATTCATGCACAGACTGCAATTTTAATTTTGGACCGAGTTTCAGCTTGAATTGCCTGAACCAACTTTGTTATGTGCTGAAACGCCGTTTTCTGACATTTCAGGCTCTAACTTCAAAAATCATGCAAAACAATTCTAACACCTTCAGATATGTTTCTCTGTGTTGCAAAATAGGTTTTATTCATGCACAGACTGCAATTTTAATTTTGGACCGATTTTCAGCCTGCATTGCCAGAACCAAGTTTGTTATGTGCTGAAAAGCTGTTTTCTGACATTTCAGGCTCTAACTTCAAAAATCATGCAAAACACTTCTAACACCTTCAAATATGTTTCTCTGTGTTGCAAAATAGGTTTTATTCATGCACAGACTGCAATTTTAATTTTGGACCGAGTTTCAGCCTGCATTGCCAGAATCAAGTTTGTTATGTGCTGAAACGCTGTTTTCTGACATTTCAGGCTCTGACTTCAAAAATCATGCAAAACACTTCTAACACCTTCAGATATGTTTCTCTGTGTTGCAAAATAGGTTTTATTCATGCACAGACTGCAATTTTAATATTGGACCGAGTTTCAGCTTGAATTGCCTGAACCAAGTTTGTTATGTGCTGAAACGCCGTTTTCTGACATTTCAGGCTCTAACTTCAAAAATCATGCAAAACACTTCTAACACCTTCAGACATGTTTCTCTGTGTTGCAAAATAGGTTTTATTCATGCACAGACTGCAATTTTAATTTTGGGCCGAGTTTCAGCTTGCATTGCCTGAACCAAGTTTGTTATGTGCTGAAACGCCGTTTTCTGACATTTCAGGCTCTAACTTCAAAAATCATGCAAAACACTTCTAACACCTTCAGATATGTTTCTCTGTGTTGCAAAATAGGTTTTATTCATGCACAGACTGCAATTTTAATTTTGGACCGATTTTCAGCCTGCATTGCCAGAACCAAGTTTGTTATGTGCTGAAAAGCTGTTTTCTGACATTTCAGGCTCTAACTTCAAAAATCATGCAAAACACTTCTAACACCTTCAGATATGTTTCTCTGTGTTGCAAAATAGGTTTTATTCATGCACAGACTGCAATTTTAATTTTGGGCCGAGTTTCAGCTTGCATTGCCTGAACCAAGTTTGTTATGTGCTGAAACGCCGTTTTCTGACATTTCAGGCTCTAACTTCAAAAATCATGCAAAACACTTCTAACACCTTCAGATATGTTTCTCTGTGTTGCAAAATAGGTTTTATTCATGCACAGACTGCAATTTTAATTTTGGACCGAGTTTCAGCTTGAATTGCCTGAACCAACTTTGTTATGTGCTGAAACGCCGTTTTCTGACATTTCAGGCTCTAACTTCAAAAATCATGCAAAACACTTCTAACACCTTCAGATATGTTTCTCTGTGTTGCAAAATAGGTTTTATTCATGCACAGACTGCAATTTTAATTTTGGACCGATTTTCAGCCTGCATTGCCAGAACCAAGTTTGTTATGTGCTGAAAAGCTGTTTTCTGACATTTCATGCTCTAACTTCAAAAATCATGCAAAACACTTCTAACACCTTCAGATATGTTTCTCTGTGTTGCAAAATAGGTTTTATTCATGCACAGACTGCAATTTTAATTTTGGACCGAGTTTCAGCCTGCATTGCCAGAATCAAGTTTGTTATGTGCTGAAACGCTGTTTTCTGACATTTCAGGCTCTAACTTCAAAAATCATGCAAAACACTTCTAACACCTTCAGATATGTTTCTCTGTGTTGCAAAATAGGTTTTATTCATGCACAGACTGCAATTTTAATATTGGACCGAGTTTCAGCTTGAATTGCCTGAACCAAGTTTGTTATGTGCTGAAACGCCGTTTTCTGACATTTCAGGCTCTAACTTCAAAAATCATACAAAACACTTCTAACACCTTCAGATATGTTTCTCTGTGTTGCAAAATAGGTTTTATTCATGCACAGACTGCAATTTTAATTTTGGACCGATTTTCAGCCTGCATTGCCAGAACCAAGTTTGTTATGTGCTGAAAAGCTGTTTTCTGACATTTCAGGCTCTAACTTCAAAAATCATGCAAAACACTTCTAACACCTTCAGATATGTTTCTCTGTGTTGCAAAATAGGTTTTATTCATGCACACACTGCAATTTTTATTTTGGACCGAGTTTCAGCTTGAATTGCCTGAACCAAGTTTGTTCTGCGCTGAAACGCTGTTTTATGACATTTCAGGCTCTAACTTCAAAAATCATGCAAAACACTTCTAACACCTTCAGATATGTTTCTCTGTGTTGCAAAATAGGTTTTATTCATGCACAGACTGCAATTTTAATTTTGAACCGAGTTTCAGCTTGAATTGCCTGAACCAACTTTGTTATGTGCTGAAACGCCGTTTTCTGACATTTCAGGCTCTAACTTCAAAAATCATGCAAAACACTTCTAACACCTTCAGATATGTTTCTCTGTGTTGCAAAATAGGTTTTATTCATGCACAGAATGCAATTTTTATTTTGGACCGAGTTTCAGCTTGAATTGCCTGAACCAACTTTGTTATGTGCTGAAACGCCGTTTTCTGACATTTCAGGCTCTAACTTCAAAAATCATGCAAAACACTTCTAACACCTTCAGATATGTTTCTCTGTGTTGCAAAATAGGTTGTATTCATGCACAGACTGCAATTTTAATTTTGGACCGAGTTTCAGCCTGCATTGCCAGAACCAAGTTTGTTATGTGCTGAAACGCTGTTTTCTGACATTTCAGGCTCTAACTACAAAAATCATGCAAAACACTTCTAACACCTTCAGATATGTTTCTCTGTGTTGCAAAATAGGTTTTATTCATGCACAGACTGCAATTTTAATTTTGGACCGATTTTCAGCCTGCATTGCCAGAACCAAGTTTGTTATGTGCTGAAAAGCTGTTTTCTGACATTTCAGGCTCTAACTTCAAAAATCATGCAAAACACTTCTATCACCTTCAGATATGTTTCTCTGTGTTGCAAAATAGGTTGTATTCATGCACAGACTGCAATTTTTATTTTGGACCGAGTTTCAGCTTGAATTGCCTGAACCAAGTTTGTTCTGCGCTGAAACGCTGTTTTCTGACATTTCAGGCTCTAACTTCAAAAATCATGAAAAACACTTCTAACACCTTCAGATATGTTTCTCTGTGTTGCAAAATAGGTTTTAGTCATGCACAGACTGCAATTTTAATTTTGGACCGAGTTTCAGCCTGCATTGCCAGAATCAAGTTTGTTATGTGCTGAAACGCTGTTTTCTGACATTTCAGGCTCTGACTTCAAAAATCATGCAAAACACTTCTAACACCTTCAGATATGTTTCTCTGTGTTGCAAAATAGGTTTTATTCATGCACAGACTGCAATTTTAATATTGGACCGAGTTTCAGCTTGAATTGCCTGAACCAAGTTTGTTATGTGCTGAAACGCCGTTTTCTGACATTTCAGGCTCTAACTTCAAAAATCATGCAAAACACTTCTAACACCTTCAGATATGTTTCTCTGTGTTGCAAAATAGGTTTTATTCATGCACAGACTGCAATTTTTATTTTGGACCGAGTTTCAGCTTGAATTGCCTGAACCAAGTTTGTTCTGCGCTGAAACGCTGTTTTCTGACATTTCAGGCTCTAACTTCAAAAATCATGCAAAACACTTCTAACACCTTCAGATATGTTTCTCTGTGTTGCAAAATAGGTTTTATTCATGCACAGACTGCAATTTTAATTTTTGGACCGATTTTCAGCCTGCATTGCCAGAACCAAGTTTGTTATGTGCTGAAAAGCTGTTTTCTGACATTTCAGGCTCTAACTTCAAAAATCATGCAAAACACTTCTAACACCTTCAGATATGTTTCTCTGTGTTGCAAAATAGGTTTTATTCATGCACAGACTGCAATTTTAATTTTGGGCCGAGTTTCAGCTTGCATTGCCTGAACCAAGTTTGTTATGTGCTGAAACGCCGTTTTCTGACATTTCAGGCTCTAACTTCAAAAATCATGCAAAACACTTCTAACACCTTCAGATATGTTTCTCTGTGTTGCAAAATAGGTTTTATTCATGCACAGACTGCAATTTTAATTTTGGACCGAGTTTCAGCTTGCATTGCCTGAACCAAGTTTGTTATGTGCTGAAACGCCGTTTTCTGACATTTCAGGCTCTAACTTCAAAAATCATGCAAAACACTTCTAACACCTTCAGATATGTTTCTCTGTGTTGCAAAATAGGTTTTATTCATGCACAGACTGCAATTTTAATTTTGGACCGAGTTTCAGCCTGCATTGCCAGAATCAAGTTTGTTATGTGCTGAAACGCTGTTTTCTGACATTTCAGGCTCTAACTTCAAAAATCATGCAAAACACTTCTAACACCTTCAGATATGTTTCTCTGTGTTGCAAAATAGGTTTTATTCATGCACAGACTGCAATTTTAATATTGGACCGAGTTTCAGCTTGAATTGCCTGAACCAAGTTTGTTATGTGCTGAAACGCCGTTTTCTGACATTTCAGGCTCTAACTTCAAAAATCATGCAAAACACTTCTAACACCTTCAGATATGTTTCTCTGTGTTGCAAAATAGGTTTTATTCATGCACAGAGTGTAAATTTAAAGTGGGACAGAGATTCAGCTTGCATTGCCTGAACCAACTTTGTTCTGCGCTGAAAAGCTGTTCCCTGTCGATACTACACTCGTACTGCGTCGTTAAGACGCTTATGGGAAAAAGCTCCTTTTTCTCCTGAGACTGAAGTATTTCAATAACGCAGTGTAACTGCACGACCATTGGTTTGTGCAGTGAGATGAAAACAAACCAATGGCTCGGCAGCGGAGCTGCACGAGCCTGTGGCAATGATTCGCGCCCGAACGCGCCAAAAGGGGCGGAGAATTCGGCTATATAAGCGTGCATTTTGCCACAGGATCTCAGATCCTTCTCCTTCAGCGACGACTTCACATCTTCGCTGACACTGACTGACCTTCGCTCGAGAAAGAAGCCTCTCGCCGTTGAAGAGCCTCGCAGCGGATCCGCCTGCTCGTCGGTTTTGACGCTTCAAGCAGCTGACAGTGATTCCCTGCCGCGATCCGGCGATAGAAGAGCATGTTCCAAAAGAGCAAATTTCATTGGCGTTGTTGCAAATGCCACGGCGTTTCTGTTGCTCGTGCAGAGCCCCTCTGCACGCTGTCGATAGTCACGCTGAGTGCGTCTCGTGTTTGGGCTCCGCCCATGCCGAGGCTGCGCTCGCTGAGACAGATTGTTCCCATTGCGGGGACATGAGTCTCGCCTCTTTGCGCTCGCGGCTCGCTTTCTTTTCAGAGAGCAGCCCCGCCCCTCGCGCCCTCCCGCTTTCTTCTTCACAAGAGCCTGTGAAGAAAAAGCAGCGGGGCAGAGTGACTCGGCGCACGGTGATTGGTGAGCTCACGCCGGCTGATCCCCCGCGTGCCTCACCTTCACCACATGAAGAGGAATCTCCCGTTCTCTTCACTCATCCAGACCAAAATCCCTCGGCTGCCGCGGGCGATCTGGTTTCTTTTGGAGTGAGTGAGGAGGAAGCCATGGATGACAGCATGTCTCTGGCTGCATCTGATGGAGAGGAGTTGTCGGGCTCGCCGCAAGACCCCGCCCCCTTTCCATCTGTTCAACCCAGCACCGCCAGCGCTGGTATGGACGCCGAACTCTTCCGCGTTCTATCTAAGGCTGTTGAAGAGCTGGGACTGGATTGGTCTCCTCCTGAGGAGCCTGTACGGAGTCGTTTGGACGAATGGTTCCTGCCGGGGCGCCGCCAAGCCCCTCGTCAGCGAGCCTCACCGTTCTTCCCGGAAGTTCACGGTGAGATCTCTAAATCCTGGCGCGCTCCGTACTCCGCCCGCCTTCGTACCTCTTCTTCCTCCGCCCTCACGACGGTTGACGGCGCCGAAGAGAAAGGATATGACAAGTTGCCTCCCCTGGATGAGTCTGTGGCCGCGCATTTGTGCCCGCCCACTGCCATCGGCTGGAAGGCAAAGGCGACTCACCCGTCCAAGCCATGCAGAACTACTTCAGCTCTCGCTGGACGTGCTTATTCTTCGGCTGGACAGGCAGCATCAGCGCTGCACTCAATGGCGGTCCTCCAAGTCTATCAAGCGAAACTCCTCCGCAGTATGGATGAGGCTGGCATAGATGACGCTGCGTTCCGTGAACTACGCAGCGCGACCGACCTGGCGTTGCGTGCTACTAAGATGACGGCACAGGCGATTGGCAGATCGATGGCCAGCTTGGTGGTGCTGGAGCGCCACCTGTGGCTAAACCTGACGGAGATCAAGGACGCTGACAAGGTCGCCTTCCTTGACTCCCCCATCTCTCCTACCGGTCTGTTCGGTCCAGCAGTAGAGGGGTTTGCGGAGCGCTTCACCGCCGCTCAGAAGTCGTCCCAGGCTATGCGACACTTCCTGCCAAAGCGCACAAGCTCTGCAACGGCTCCTAGTCGCCCCAAACCGGCGCCGACTCAGCAGCCTGCAAAGACCGCCCCGCCAGCTGCTCAGCCAGCCCCCCAGGTGGAGCCACGTCATCGCTCCCGCTCGGCCAGACGCTACCCTTTCCCTAGACGTCAGGGACCCCGACCCAAGGTCGTGTTGGACCAGGCGCCTCCAGCGTCTTCCTGATTTAAAAAACAGGAAGAGGAAGGGGTCAAGTCTCGCCAGAGCCGGACCAGCCCCCAAGATGTCTCTCTTCAGCCTCCAAACACCCCGTTCTGTTCCGGGTTCAGAGCGCTGCATGTTTCCAAACAAACTGGCTGTAACTCACGGGCCCTTTCTGTCAGCGCCCTTACAGCTTACCGCTGTGATAGCGGAAAAAAAATAAAAAACAAACATTTTCAAAAAGAGAGCAAATTTCCTCTTCCAGAGTTGTTAAGCGGCACCCAACCGCTCAAACCAATGCAACCCCTCAGCACACGGGCCGAGGCTTGGAAAGCCATCCCCGGGGTGTCGAAATGGGTTATGGGCATAATAGAACGAGGTTATACACTGCAGTTCGCTCGAAGACCACCCCGCTTTCGCGGAGTGGTCTCCACCTCAGTTCACAGCAAAAACATAGAGGTTTTGCGTACAGAGGTGAGGAATCTGCTGGCAAAAGGTGCCGTGGAAACGGTTCCCCCAGCACAGAGCGAGTCAGGCTTTTACAGCCGCTACTTCCTCGTCCCAAAAAAGGATGGCGGTCTGAGGCCCATCCTCGACCTCAGGCGTTTGAATTGCGCCCTCATGAGACGGCCATTCAAAATGCTCACGCTAAAACAGATCCTTTCGCACATACGCACAAAGGACTGGTTTTGCTCGCTGGATCTGAAAGATGCATACTTTCACATCCAGATTGCCCCCCACCACAGGCAATTCTTGAGATTTGCCTTCGAGGGAGCGGCCTATCAATATACAGTCCTTCCGTTCGGACTGTCTCTAGCTCCTCGCACATTTACGAAGTGCATGGACGCGGCTCTTTCCCCCCTGAGGCAGAAGGGAATCCGCGTCTTGAACTACCTCGACGACTGGCTCATCCTGGCCCAGTCAGAGAACGAGCTAATACATCACAGATCCGTGATCCTCAGCCACTTGCAATGCCTAGGACTCAGGGTCAATTTTGCCAAGAGCACTCTGTCTCCCAGCCAACGTATTGCGTTCCTGGGAGCAGTTTTCGACTCCATTCAAATGAAGGCAATGGTTGCGCCGCAGCGAGCTCAAGCCATCCGAAAGCTCGCGGCCTCCTTCAAAATCGGAGCCCTTCGCCCTCTCAAAGCTTTTCAGAAGATGCTGGGTCTTATGGCTTCAGCATCTCCAGTACTCCAGCTGGGCCTACTTCAAATGCGCCCTCTGCAGTACTGGTTGAAACCGAAAGTTCCGCCTCAGGCCTGGCGTCTAGGACGCCTGCGCATCAGGGTAGATCAGACCTGTGTCACAGCGCTGACTCCTTGGAAGAATTTTTCTTGGATGGAACAGGGCGTTCCCCTGGACATGGCGTGCAGAAGGAAGATGGTCTCGACAGATGCGTCCAACTCAGGTTGGGGAGCTCTGTGCGATGGCCAGCCGGCATTCGGCCAGTGGTCAGAAGCCGAAAAACGCCTTCACATCAACTGCCTAGAAATGCTAGCAGTGTGTTTAGGCCTCCATACACTTCTGCCAGTCTTAAAGGGACACCACGTCTTAGTCCGCTCGGACAACATGACGGTGGTTTCGTACATAAATCACCAGGGAGGTCTTTCGTCGAGACGCCTTTTCACATTAGTGGAACGTCTCTTGCGATGGGCTCAGCTCAACTTTCGCTCGCTCAGAGCAACTCATGTGCCTGGCAGGCTGAATCAAGGAGCAGACATGCTGTCTCGGAGCAACGTCTCCTCAGACGAATGGATGCTTCATCCCCAGACGATTCAGGAAATATGGGCAGTCTTTGGCAAGGCTCAGGTAGACCTGTTCGCCTCAAAAGACAATTGTCACTGCCCAATTTATTTTTCAAAGGAGCAGGATGCATTGGCCCACGACTGGCCCAATCTCCTGTTATATGCTTTTCCCCCGATCGCCCTGATACCACACGTAGTCAGGCGGGTCAGGGAACAGAGACTCAAAATCCTGCTAGTGGCCCCCTTCTGGCAGAACCAACATTGGTTCCCAGATCTCCACCGGCTGCTGTCATCAGCACCGTGGCCTGTTCCGTTGAGACGAGATCTCTTAACGCAGGCGAACAAAACGCTTTGGCACCCCCAACCGGAACTGTGGGCGCTGCACGTCTGGTCTCTCGACGGGAGCCTTTAGATCTCCCCGAGACCGTTTTAAATACTATTTCTGAGGCCAGAGCACCCTCTACCAGGCGACTCTATGGACTCAAGTGGTCTGTCTTTTCCGCCTGGTGTTCCACCCACGGTGCAGACCCGAGTTTGTGTGACATATCATTGATTTTGTCATTTCTTCAGGAGCTGTTGGACAAGGGACGCTCTCCCTCCACGCTCAGGGTTTATGTGGCGGCCATAGCGGCATTTCATGTCCCTATGGACGGTCAGTCTGTGGGAAAGAACGATCTGATCGTTCGCTTTCTGAAGGGGTCGAGAAGGCTCAACCCTCCTCGCCCCGTCACAGTTCCTACTTGGGACCTACCCACAGTGCTGAGAGCTCTGAAGAGCCCTCCATTTGAGCCGCTGCAGTCTGTTGACCTTCGACCTCTAACGCTAAAAACTGCCCTGCTACTAGCATTGGCATCAGTCAAGCGTATGGGCGACCTACAGGCTCTATCCATAAATCCTGTATGCCTAGAATTCGGGCCAAATGACTCTAAAGTCATCCTGAAGCCGAGATGCGGCTATGTACCTAAGAGTCTCTCAACACCGTTTAGAGACCAGGTTATCTCTCTCTTGGCACTTCCCCCCTCGGAGCAAGACCAAGGCTTTAATCCCCTCTGCCCCGTGAGAGCATTGAGGTGTTATTTGGAGCGTTCGGCTTCTTTTAGGAAGTCAGAACAGCTCTTTGTGTGTTTTGGAGGCCGCAACAAAGGGTTGTCGGTCACAAAACATAGACTATCCAAGTGGATAGTGGAAGCTATAATGCTGGCTTACTCTTCCTTGGGTCTGCCATGTCCCATGGGGGTAAGAGCCCATTCGACTAGAGGCGTCGCCTCGTCATGGGCCCGGTCCAGCGGAGTATCCATTGCAGAAATATGTGCGGCGGCAGGCTGGGCCTCACCGTCCACATTTGCTAGGTTTTATAATCTAGATGTCCCTGTCTTGCAGACTAGGGTACTTTCTGCATGAGGAATTCTGTTACCAGTATTGCTATGTATGCACTTGGCCTCTGGGAGTTTCCAAGTGTATCGTTTTTCCTTGGAACGGAATGTTCATTAGGTTATCCTATTGAGCAAATTGGCTCCTACTAGCCCATCCTGTGCTAGGGCCATACAGTCGTTCCTCTACCTTAGCAACGGCGGGATTGTACTGGTTCCCCATAAGCGTCTTAACGACGCAGTACGAGTGTAGTATCGACAGGGAACGTACTCGGTTACTTTCGTAACCTCGGTTCCCTGAGATACGGGAACGAGTACTGCGTTGCTTGCCGTTGCTAAGTAGCTGCACGACTCAGTCGTCGCTTCAGTCGAAGAACCTGAGATCCTGTGGCAAAATGCACGCTTATATAGCCGAATTCTCCGCCCCTTTTGGCGCGTTCGGGCGCGAATCATTGCCACAGGCTCGTGCAGCTCCGCTGCCGAGCCATTGGTTTGTTTTCATCTCACTGCACAAACCAATGGTCGTGCAGTTACACTGCGTTATTGAAATACTTCAGTCTCAGGAGAAAAAGGAGCTTTTTCCCATAAGCGTCTTAACGACGCAGTACTCGTTCCCGTATCTCAGGGAACCGAGGTTACGAAAGTAACCGAGTACGTTTTCTGACATTTCAGGGTCTAACTTCAAAAATCATGCAAAACACTTCTAACACCTTCAGATATGTTTCTCTGTGTTGCTAAATAGGTTTTATTCATGCACAGAGTGTAAATTTAAAGTGGGACAGAGATTCAGCTTGCATTGCCTGAACCAACTTTGTTCTGCGCTGAAAAGCTGTTTTCTGACATTTCAGGGCCTAACTTCAAAAATCATGCAAAACACTTCTAACACCTTCAGATATGTTTCTCTGTGTTGCTAAATAGGTTTTATTCATGCACAGACTGCAAAGTTAAAATGGGACCGAGATTCAGCTTGCATTGCATGAACTAACTTTGTTCTGCGCTGAAACGCTGTTTTCTGACATTTCAGGGACTAACTTCAAAAATCATGCAAAACACTTCTAACACCTTCAGATATGTTTCTCTGTGTTGCGAAATAGGTTTTATTCATGCACAGACTGCAAATTTAAAGTGGGACAGAGATTCAGCTTGCATTGCCTGAACCAACTTTGTTCTGCACTGAAACGCTGTTTTCTGACATTTCAGGGTCTAACTTCAAATATCATGCAAAACACTTCTAACACCTTCAGATATGTTTCTCTGTGTTGCAAAATAGGTTTTATTCATGCACAGAGTGTAAATTTAAAGTGGGACAGAGATTCAGCTTGCATTGCCTGAACCAACTTTGTTCTGCGCTGAAAAGCTGTTTTCTGACATTTCAGGGTCTAACTTCAAAAATCATGCAAAACACTTCTAACACCTTCAGATATGTTTCTCTGTGTTGCAAAATAGGTTTTATTCATGCACAGACTGCAAAGTTAAAGTGGGACCAAGATTCAGCTTGCATTGCCTGAACCAACTTTGTTCTGCGCTGAAACGCTGTTTTCTGACATTTCAGGGTCTAACTTCAAAAATCATGCAAAACACTTCTAACACCTTCAGATATGTTTCTCTGTGTTGCAAAATAGGTTTTATTCATGCACAGAGTGTAAATTTAAAGTGGGACAGAGATTCAGCTTGCATTGCCTGAACCAAGTTTGTTATGTGCTGAAACGCCGTTTTCTGACATTTCAGGCTCTAACTTCAAAAATCATGCAAAACACGTCTAACACCTTCAGATATGTTTCTCTGTGTTGCAAAATAGGTTTTATTCATGCACAGACTGCAATTTTAATTTTGGACCGAGTTTCAGCCTGCATTGCCAGAATCAAGTTTGTTATGTGCTGAAACGCTGTTTTCTGACATTTCAGGCTCTAACTTCAAAAATCATGCAAAACACTTCTAACACCTTCAGATATGTTTCTCTGTGTTGCAAAATAGGTTTTATTCATGCACAGACTGCAATTTTAATATTGGACCGACTTTCAGCTTGCATTGCCTGAACCAAGTTTGTTATGTGCTGAAACGCCGTTTTCTGACATTTCAGGCTCTAACTTCAAAAATCATGCAAAACACTTCTAACACCTTCAGATATGTTTCTCTGTGTTGCAAAATAGGTTTTATTCATGCACAGACTGCAATTTTAATTTTGGACCGAGTTTCAGCCTGCATTGCCAGAACCAAGTTTGTTATGTGCTGAAACGCTGTTTTCTGACATTTCAGGCTCTAACTTCAAAAATCATGCAAAACACTTCTAACACCTTCAGATATGTTTCTCTGTGTTGCAAAATAGGTTTTATTCATGCACAGACTGCAATTTTAATTTTGGACCGATTTTCAGCCTGCATTGCCAGAACCAAGTTTGTTATGTGCTGAAAAGCTGTTTTCTGACATTTCAGGCTCTAACTTCAAAAATCATGCAAAACACTTCTAACACCTTCAGATATGTTTCTCTGTGTTGCAAAATAGGTTTTATTCATGCACAGACTGCAATTTTAATTTTGGACCGATTTTCAGCCTGCATTGCCAGAACCAAGTTTGTTATGTGCTGAAAAGCTGTTTTCTGACATTTCAGGCTCTAACTTCAAAAATCATGCAAAACACTTCTAACACCTTCAGATATGTTTCTCTGTGTTGCAAAATAGGTTTTATTCATGCACAGACTGCAATTTTAATTTTGGACCGAGTTTCAGCCTGCATTGCCAGAATAAAGTTTGTTATGTGCTGAAACGCTGTTTTCTGACATTTCAGGCTCTAACTTCAAAAATCATGCAAAACACTTCTAACACCTTCAGATATGTTTCTCTGTGTTGCAAAATAGGTTTTATTCATGCACAGACTGCAATTTTAATATTGGACCGAGTTTCAGCTTGCATTGCCTGAACCAAGTTTGTTATGTGCTGAAACGCCGTTTTCTGACATTTCAGGCTCTAACTTCAAAAATCATGCAAAACACTTCTAACACCTTCAGATATGTTTCTCTGTGTTGCAAAATAGGTTTTATTCATGCACAGACTGCAATTTTAATTTTGGACCGAGTTTCAGCCTGCATTGCCAGAACCAAGTTTGTTATGTGCTGAAACGCTGTTTTCTGACATTTCAGGCTCTAACTTCAAAAATCATGCAAAACACTTCTAACACCTTCAGATATGTTTCTCTGTGTTGCAAAATAGGTTTTATTCATGCACAGACTGCAATTTTAATTTTGGACCGATTTTCAGCCTGCATTGCCAGAACCAAGTTTGTTATGTGCTGAAAAGCTGTTTTCTGACATTTCAGGCTCTAACTTCAAAAATCATGCAAAACACTTCTAACACCTTCAGATATGTTTCTCTGTGTTGCAAAATAGGTTTTATTCATGCACAGACTGCAATTTTAATTTTGGACCGAGTTTCAGCCTGCATTGCCAGAATCAAGTTTGTTATGTGCTGAAACGCTGTTTTCTGACATTTCAGGCTCTAACTTCAAAAATCATGCAAAACACTTCTAACACCTTCAGATATGTTTCTCTGTGTTGCAAAATCGGTTTTATTCATGCACAGACTGCAATTTTAATTTTGGACCGAGTTTCAGCCTGCATTGCCAGAACCAAGTTTGTTATGTGCTGAAACGCTGTTTTCTGACATTTCAGGCTCTAACTACAAAAATCATGCAAAACACTTCTAACACCTTCAGATATGTTTCTCTGTGTTGCAAAATAGGTTTTATTCATGCACAGAGTGTAAATTTAAAGTGGGACAGAGATTCAGCTTGCATTGCCTGAACCAACTTTGTTCTGCGCTGAAAAGCTGTTTTCTGACATTTCAGGGTCTAACTTCAAAAATCATGCAAAACACTTCTAACACCTTCAGATATGTTTCTCTGTGTTGCTAAATAGGTTTTATTCATGCACAGAGTGTAAATTTAAAGTGGGACAGAGATTCAGCTTGCATTGCCTGAACCAACTTTGTTCTGCGCTGAAAAGCTGTTTTCTGACATTTCAGGGCCTAACTTCAAAAATCATGCAAAACACTTCTAACACCTTCAGATATGTTTCTCTGTGTTGCTAAATAGGTTTTATTCATGCACAGACTGCAAAGTTAAAATGGGACCGAGATTCAGCTTGCATTGCATGAACTAACTTTGTTCTGCGCTGAAACGCTGTTTTCTGACATTTCAGGGACTAACTTCAAAAATCATGCAAAACACTTCTAACACCTTCAGATATGTTTCTCTGTGTTGCGAAATAGGTTTTATTCATGCACAGACTGCAAATTTAAAGTGGGACAGAGATTCAGCTTGCATTGCCTGAACCAACTTTGTTCTGCACTGAAAAGCTGTTTTCTGACATTTCAGGGTCTAACTTCAAAAATCATGCAAAACACTTCTAACACCTTCAGATATGTTTCTCTGTGTTGCAAAATAGGTTTTATTCATGCACAGACTGCAAAGTTAAAGTGGGACCAAGATTCAGCTTGCATTGCCTGAACCAACTTTGTTCTGCGCTGAAACGCTGTTTTCTGACATTTCAGGGTCTAACTTCAAAAATCATGCAAAACACTTCTAACACCTTCAGATATGTTTCTCTGTGTTGCAAAATAGGTTTTATTCATGCACAGAGTGTAAATTTAAAGTGGGACAGAGATTCAGCTTGCATTGCCTGAACCAACTTTGTTCTGCGCTGAAACGCTGTTTTCTGACATTTCAGGGTCTAACTTCAAAAATCATGCAAAACACTTCTAACACCTTCAGATATGTTTCTCTGTGTTGCAAAATAGGTTTTATTCATGCACAGACTGCAAAGTTAAAGTGGGACCAAGATTCAGCTTGCATTGCCTGAACCAACTTTGTTCTGCGCTGAAACGCTGTTTTCTGACATTTCAGGGTCTAACTTCAAAAATCATGCAAAACACTTCTAACACCTTCAGATATGTTTCTCTGTGTTGCAAAATAGGTTTTATTCATGCACAGACTGCAAAGTTAAAGTGGGACCAAGATTCAGCTTGCATTGCCTGAACCAACTTTGTTCTGCGCTGAAACGCTGTTTTCTGACATTTCAGGGTCTAACTTCAAAAATCATGCAAAACACTTCTAACACCTTCAGATATGTTTCTCTGTGTTGCAAAATAGGTTTTATTCATGCACAGACTGCAAAGTTAAAGTGGGACCAAGATTCAGCTTGCATTGCCTGAACCAACTTTGTTCTGCGCTGTTTTCTGACATTTCAGGGTCTAACTTCAAAAATCATGCAAAACACTTCTAACACCTTCAGATATGTTTCTCTGTGTTGCAAAATAGGTTTTATTCATGCACAGACTGCAAAGTTAAAGTGGGACCAAGATTCAGCTTGCATTGCCTGAACCAACTTTGTTCTACGCTGAAACGCTGTTTTCTGACATTTCAGGGTCTAACTTCAAAAATCATGCAAAACACTTCTAACACCTTCAGATATGTTTCTATGTGTTGCAAAATAGGTTTTTTTTCATGCACAGAGTGTAAATTTAAAGTGGGACAGAGATTCAGCTTGCATTGCCTGAACCAACTTTGTTCTGCGCTGAAACGCTGTTTTCTGACATTTCAGGGTCTAACTTCAAAAATCATGCAAAACACTTCTAACACCTTCAGATATGTTTCTCTGTGTTGCAAAATAGGTTTTATTCATGCACAGACTGCAAAGTTAAAGTGGGACCAAGATTCAGCTTGCATTGCCTGAACCAACTTTGTTCTGCGCTGAAACGCTGTTTTCTGACATTTCAGGGTCTAACTTCAAAAATCATGCAAAACACTTCTAACACCTTCAGATATGTTTCTCTGTGTTGCAAAATAGGTTTTATTCATGCACAGACTGCAAAGTTAAAGTGGGACCGCGATTCAGCTTGCATTGCCTGAACCAACTTTGTTCTGCGCTGAAACGCTGTTTTCTGACATTTCAGGGTCTAACTTCAAAAATCATGCAAAACAGTTCTAACACCTTCAGATATGTTTCTCTGTGTTGCAAAATAGCTTTTATTCATGCACAGAGTGTAAATTTAAAGTGGGACAGAGATTCAGCTTGCATTGCCTGAACCAACTTTGTTCTGCGCTGAAACGCTGTTTTCTGACATTTCAGGGTCTAACTTCAAAAATCATGCAAAACACTTCTAACACCTTCAGATATGTTTCTCTGTGTTGCAAAATAGGTTTTATTCATGCACAGACTGCAAAGTTAAAGTGGGACCAAGATTCAGCTTGCATTGCCTGAACCAACTTTGTTCTGCGCTGAAACGCTGTTTTCTGACATTTCAGGGACTAACTTCAAAAATCATGCAAAACACTTCTAACACCTTCAGATATGTTTCTCTGTGTTGCAAAATAGGTTTTATTCATGCACAGACTGCAAAGTTAAAGTGGGACCAAGATTCAGCTTGCATTGCCTGAACCAACTTTGTTCTGCGCTGAAACGCTGTTTTCTGACATTTCAGGGTCTAACTTCAAAAATCATGCAAAACACTTCTAACACCTTCAGATATGTTTCTCTGTGTTGCAAAATAGGTTTTATTCATGCACAGACTGCAAAGTTAAAGTGGGACCGAGATTCAGCTTGCATTGCCTGAACCAACTTTGTTCTGCGCTGAAACGCTGTTTTCTGACATTTCAGGGTCTAACTTCAAAAATCATGCAAAACACTTCTAACACCTTCAGATATGTTTCTCTGTGTTGCAAAATAGCTTTTATTCATGCACAGAGTGTAAATTTAAAGTGGGACAGAGATTCAGCTTGCATTGCCTGAACCAACTTTGTTCTGCGCTGACAAGCTGTTTTCTGACATTTCAGGGTCTAACTTCAAAAATCATGCAAAACACTTCTAACACCTTCAGATATGTTTCTCTGTGTTGCTAAATAGGTTTTATTCATGCACAGACTGCAAAGTTAAAATGGGACCGAGATTCAGCTTGCATTGCATGAACTAACTTTGTTCTGCGCTGAAACGCTGTTTTCTGACATTTCAGGGTCTAACTTCAAAAATCATGCAAAACACTTCTAACACCTTCAGATATGTTTCTCTGTGTTGCGAAATAGGTTTTATTCATGCACAGACTGCAAATTTAAAGTGGGACAGAGATTCAGCTTGCATTGCCTGAACCAACTTTGTTCTGCGCTGAAACGCTGTTTTCTGACATTTCAGGGTCTAACTTCAAAAATCATGCAAAACACTTCTAACACTTTCAGATATGTTTCTCTGTGTTGCAAAATAGGTTTTATTCATGCACAGAGTGTAAATTTAAAGTGGGACAGAGATTCAGCTTGCATTGCCTGAACCAACTTTGTTCTGCGCTGAAACGCTGTTTTCTGACATTTCAGGGTCTAACTTCAAAAATCATGCAAAACACTTCTAACACCTTCAGATATATTTCTCTGTGTTGCAAAATAGGTTTTATTCATGCACAGACTGCAAAGTTAAAGTGGGACCAAGATTCAGCTTGCATTGCCTGAACCAACTTTGTTCTGCGCTGTTTTCTGACATTTCAGGGTCTAACTTCAAAAATCATGCAAAACACTTCTAACACCTTCAGATATGTTTCTCTGTGTTGCAAAATAGGTTTTATTCATGCACAGAGTGTAAATTTAAAGTGGGACAGAGATTCAGCTTGCATTGCCTGAACCAACTTTGTTCTGCGCTGAAACGCTGTTTTCTGACATTTCAGGGTCTAACTTCAAAAATCATGCAAAACACTTCTAACACCTTCAGATATGTTTCTCTGTGTTGCAAAATAGGTTTTATTCATGCACAGACTGCAATTTTAATTTTGGACTGAGTTTCAGCCTGCATTGCCAGAATCAAGTTTGTTATGTGCTGAAACGCTGTTTTCTGACATTTCAGGCTCTAACTTCAAAAATCATGCAAAACACTTCTAACACCTTCAGATATGTTTCTCTGTGTTGCAAAATAGGTTTTATTCATGCACAGACTGCAATTTTAATTTTGGACCGAGTTTCAGCCTGCATTGCCAGAATCAAGTTTGTTATGTGCTGAAACGCTGTTTTCTGACATTTCAGGCTCTGACTTCAAAAATCATGCAAAACACTTCTAACACCTTCAGATATGTTTCTCTGTGTTGCAAAATAGGTTTTATTCATGCACAGACTGCAATTTTAATATTGGACCGAGTTTCAGCTTGAATTGCCTGAACCAAGTTTGTTATGTGCTGAAACGCCGTTTTCTGACATTTCAGGCTCTAACTTCAAAAATCATGCAAAACACTTCTAACACCTTCAGATATGTTTCTCTGTGTTTCAAAATAGGTTTTATTCATGCACAGACTGCAATTTTAATTTTGGACCGAGTTTCAGCTTGAATTGCCTGAACCAAGTTTGTTCTGCGCTGAAACGCTGTTTTCTGACATTTCAGGCTCTAACTTCAAAAATCATGCAAAACACTTCTAACACCTTCAGATATGTTTCTCTGTGTTGCAAAATAGGTTTTATTCATGCACAGAGTGTAAATTTAAAGTGGGACAGAGATTCAGCTTGCATTGCCTGAACCAACTTTGTTCTGCGCTGAAACGCTGTTTTCTGACATTTCAGGGTCTAACTTCAAAAATCATGCAAAACACTTCTAACACCTTCAGATATATTTCTCTGTGTTGCAAAATAGGTTTTATTCATGCACAGACTGCAATTTTAATATTGGACCGAGTTTCAGCCTGCATTGCCAGAACCAAGTTTGTTATGTGCTGAAACGCCGTTTTCTGACATTTCAGGCTCTAACTTCAAAAATCATGCAAAACACTTCTAACACCTTCAGATATGTTTCTCTGTGTTGCAAAATAGGTTTTATTCATGCACAGACTGCAATTTTTATTTTGGACCGAGTTTCAGCTTGAATTGCCTGAACCAAGTTTGTTCTGCGCTGAAACGCTGTTTTCTGACATTTCAGGCTCTAACTTCAAAAATCATGCAAAACACTTCTAACACCTTCAGATATGTTTCTCTGTGTTGCAAAATAGGTTTTATTCATGCACAGACTGCAATTTTAATTTTGGACCGATTTTCAGCCTGCATTGCCAGAACCAAGTTTGTTATGTGCTGAAAAGCTGTTTTCTGACATTTCAGGCTCTAACTTCAAAAATCATGCAAAACACTTCTAACACCTTCAGATATGTTTCTCTGTGTTGCAAAATAGGTTTTATTCATGCACAGACTGCAATTTTAATTTTGGGCCGAGTTTCAGCTTGCATTGCCTGAACCAAGTTTGTTATGTGCTGAAACGCCGTTTTCTGACATTTCAGGCTCTAACTTCAAAAATCATGCAAAACACTTCTAACACCTTCAGATATGTTTCTCTGTGTTGCAAAATAGGTTTTATTCATGCACAGACTGCAATTTTAATTTTGGACCGAGTTTCAGCCTGCATTGCCAGAATAAAGTTTGTTATGTGCTGAAACGCTGTTTTCTGACATTTCAGGCTCTAACTTCAAAAATCATGCAAAACACTTCTAACACCTTCAGATATGTTTCTCTGTGTTGCAAAATAGGTTTTATTCATGCACAGACTGCAATTTTAATATTGGACTGAGTTTCAGCTTGCATTGCCTGAACCAAGTTTGTTATGTGCTGAAACGCCGTTTTCTGACATTTCAGGCTCTAACTTCAAAAATCATGCAAAACACTTCTAACACCTTCAGATATGTTTCTCTGTGTTGCAAAATAGGTTTTATTCATGCACAGACTGCAATTTTAATTTTGGACCGAGTTTCAGCCTGCATTGCCAGAACCAAGTTTGTTATGTGCTGAAACGCTGTTTTCTGACATTTCAGGCTCTAACTTCAAAAATCATGCAAAACACTTCTAACACCTTCAGATATGTTTCTCTGTGTTGCAAAATAGGTTTTATTCATGCACAGACTGCAAAGTTAAAGTGGGACCAAGATTCAGCTTGCATTGCCTGAACCAACTTTGTTCTGCGCTGAAACGCTGTTTTCTGACATTTCAGGGTCTAACTTCAAAAATCATGCAAAACACTTCTAACACCTTCAGATATGTTTCTCTGTGTTGCAAAATAGGTTTTATTCATGCACAGACTGCAAAGTTAAAGTGGGACCAAGATTCAGCTTGCATTGCCTGAACCAACTTTGTTCTGCGCTGTTTTCTGACATTTCAGGGTCTAACTTCAAAAATCATGCAAAACACTTCTAACACCTTCAGATATGTTTCTCTGTGTTGCAAAATAGGTTTTATTCATGCACAGACTGCAAAGTTAAAGTGGGACCAAGATTCAGCTTGCATTGCCTGAACCAACTTTGTTCTACGCTGAAACGCTGTTTTCTGACATTTCAGGGTCTAACTTCAAAAATCATGCAAAACACTTCTAACACCTTCAGATATGTTTCTATGTGTTGCAAAATAGGTTTTTTTTCATGCACAGAGTGTAAATTTAAAGTGGGACAGAGATTCAGCTTGCATTGCCTGAACCAACTTTGTTCTGCGCTGAAACGCTGTTTTCTGACATTTCAGGGTCTAACTTCAAAAATCATGCAAAACACTTCTAACACCTTCAGATATGTTTCTCTGTGTTGCAAAATAGGTTTTATTCATGCACAGACTGCAAAGTTAAAGTGGGACCAAGATTCAGCTTGCATTGCCTGAACCAACTTTGTTCTGCGCTGAAACGCTGTTTTCTGACATTTCAGGGTCTAACTTCAAAAATCATGCAAAACACTTCTAACACCTTCAGATATGTTTCTCTGTGTTGCAAAATAGGTTTTATTCATGCACAGACTGCAAAGTTAAAGTGGGACCGCGATTCAGCTTGCATTGCCTGAACCAACTTTGTTCTGCGCTGAAACGCTGTTTTCTGACATTTCAGGGTCTAACTTCAAAAATCATGCAAAACAGTTCTAACACCTTCAGATATGTTTCTCTGTGTTGCAAAATAGCTTTTATTCATGCACAGAGTGTAAATTTAAAGTGGGACAGAGATTCAGCTTGCATTGCCTGAACCAACTTTGTTCTGCGCTGAAACGCTGTTTTCTGACATTTCAGGGTCTAACTTCAAAAATCATGCAAAACACTTCTAACACCTTCAGATATGTTTCTCTGTGTTGCAAAATAGGTTTTATTCATGCACAGACTGCAAAGTTAAAGTGGGACCAAGATTCAGCTTGCATTGCCTGAACCAACTTTGTTCTGCGCTGAAACGCTGTTTTCTGACATTTCAGGGACTAACTTCAAAAATCATGCAAAACACTTCTAACACCTTCAGATATGTTTCTCTGTGTTGCAAAATAGGTTTTATTCATGCACAGACTGCAAAGTTAAAGTGGGACCAAGATTCAGCTTGCATTGCCTGAACCAACTTTGTTCTGCGCTGAAACGCTGTTTTCTGACATTTCAGGGTCTAACTTCAAAAATCATGCAAAACACTTCTAACACCTTCAGATATGTTTCTCTGTGTTGCAAAATAGGTTTTATTCATGCACAGACTGCAAAGTTAAAGTGGGACCGAGATTCAGCTTGCATTGCCTGAACCAACTTTGTTCTGCGCTGAAACGCTGTTTTCTGACATTTCAGGGTCTAACTTCAAAAATCATGCAAAACACTTCTAACACCTTCAGATATGTTTCTCTGTGTTGCAAAATAGCTTTTATTCATGCACAGAGTGTAAATTTAAAGTGGGACAGAGATTCAGCTTGCATTGCCTGAACCAACTTTGTTCTGCGCTGACAAGCTGTTTTCTGACATTTCAGGGTCTAACTTCAAAAATCATGCAAAACACTTCTAACACCTTCAGATATGTTTCTCTGTGTTGCTAAATAGGTTTTATTCATGCACAGACTGCAAAGTTAAAATGGGACCGAGATTCAGCTTGCATTGCATGAACTAACTTTGTTCTGCGCTGAAACGCTGTTTTCTGACATTTCAGGGTCTAACTTCAAAAATCATGCAAAACACTTCTAACACCTTCAGATATGTTTCTCTGTGTTGCGAAATAGGTTTTATTCATGCACAGACTGCAAATTTAAAGTGGGACAGAGATTCAGCTTGCATTGCCTGAACCAACTTTGTTCTGCGCTGAAACGCTGTTTTCTGACATTTCAGGGTCTAACTTCAAAAATCATGCAAAACACTTCTAACACTTTCAGATATGTTTCTCTGTGTTGCAAAATAGGTTTTATTCATGCACAGAGTGTAAATTTAAAGTGGGACAGAGATTCAGCTTGCATTGCCTGAACCAACTTTGTTCTGCGCTGAAACGCTGTTTTCTGACATTTCAGGGTCTAACTTCAAAAATCATGCAAAACACTTCTAACACCTTCAGATATATTTCTCTGTGTTGCAAAATAGGTTTTATTCATGCACAGACTGCAAAGTTAAAGTGGGACCAAGATTCAGCTTGCATTGCCTGAACCAACTTTGTTCTGCGCTGTTTTCTGACATTTCAGGGTCTAACTTCAAAAATCATGCAAAACACTTCTAACACCTTCAGATATGTTTCTCTGTGTTGCAAAATAGGTTTTATTCATGCACAGAGTGTAAATTTAAAGTGGGACAGAGATTCAGCTTGCATTGCCTGAACCAACTTTGTTCTGCGCTGAAACGCTGTTTTCTGACATTTCAGGGTCTAACTTCAAAAATCATGCAAAACACTTCTAACACCTTCAGATATGTTTCTCTGTGTTGCAAAATAGGTTTTATTCATGCACAGACTGCAATTTTAATTTTGGACTGAGTTTCAGCCTGCATTGCCAGAATCAAGTTTGTTATGTGCTGAAACGCTGTTTTCTGACATTTCAGGCTCTAACTTCAAAAATCATGCAAAACACTTCTAACACCTTCAGATATGTTTCTCTGTGTTGCAAAATAGGTTTTATTCATGCACAGACTGCAATTTTAATTTTGGACCGAGTTTCAGCCTGCATTGCCAGAATCAAGTTTGTTATGTGCTGAAACGCTGTTTTCTGACATTTCAGGCTCTGACTTCAAAAATCATGCAAAACACTTCTAACACCTTCAGATATGTTTCTCTGTGTTGCAAAATAGGTTTTATTCATGCACAGACTGCAATTTTAATATTGGACCGAGTTTCAGCTTGAATTGCCTGAACCAAGTTTGTTATGTGCTGAAACGCCGTTTTCTGACATTTCAGGCTCTAACTTCAAAAATCATGCAAAACACTTCTAACACCTTCAGATATGTTTCTCTGTGTTTCAAAATAGGTTTTATTCATGCACAGACTGCAATTTTAATTTTGGACCGAGTTTCAGCTTGAATTGCCTGAACCAAGTTTGTTCTGCGCTGAAACGCTGTTTTCTGACATTTCAGGCTCTAACTTCAAAAATCATGCAAAACACTTCTAACACCTTCAGATATGTTTCTCTGTGTTGCAAAATAGGTTTTATTCATGCACAGAGTGTAAATTTAAAGTGGGACAGAGATTCAGCTTGCATTGCCTGAACCAACTTTGTTCTGCGCTGAAACGCTGTTTTCTGACATTTCAGGGTCTAACTTCAAAAATCATGCAAAACACTTCTAACACCTTCAGATATATTTCTCTGTGTTGCAAAATAGGTTTTATTCATGCACAGACTGCAATTTTAATATTGGACCGAGTTTCAGCCTGCATTGCCAGAACCAAGTTTGTTATGTGCTGAAACGCCGTTTTCTGACATTTCAGGCTCTAACTTCAAAAATCATGCAAAACACTTCTAACACCTTCAGATATGTTTCTCTGTGTTGCAAAATAGGTTTTATTCATGCACAGACTGCAATTTTTATTTTGGACCGAGTTTCAGCTTGAATTGCCTGAACCAAGTTTGTTCTGCGCTGAAACGCTGTTTTCTGACATTTCAGGCTCTAACTTCAAAAATCATGCAAAACACTTCTAACACCTTCAGATATGTTTCTCTGTGTTGCAAAATAGGTTTTATTCATGCACAGACTGCAATTTTAATTTTGGACCGATTTTCAGCCTGCATTGCCAGAACCAAGTTTGTTATGTGCTGAAAAGCTGTTTTCTGACATTTCAGGCTCTAACTTCAAAAATCATGCAAAACACTTCTAACACCTTCAGATATGTTTCTCTGTGTTGCAAAATAGGTTTTATTCATGCACAGACTGCAATTTTAATTTTGGGCCGAGTTTCAGCTTGCATTGCCTGAACCAAGTTTGTTATGTGCTGAAACGCCGTTTTCTGACATTTCAGGCTCTAACTTCAAAAATCATGCAAAACACTTCTAACACCTTCAGATATGTTTCTCTGTGTTGCAAAATAGGTTTTATTCATGCACAGACTGCAATTTTAATTTTGGACCGAGTTTCAGCCTGCATTGCCAGAATAAAGTTTGTTATGTGCTGAAACGCTGTTTTCTGACATTTCAGGCTCTAACTTCAAAAATCATGCAAAACACTTCTAACACCTTCAGATATGTTTCTCTGTGTTGCAAAATAGGTTTTATTCATGCACAGACTGCAATTTTAATATTGGACTGAGTTTCAGCTTGCATTGCCTGAACCAAGTTTGTTATGTGCTGAAACGCCGTTTTCTGACATTTCAGGCTCTAACTTCAAAAATCATGCAAAACACTTCTAACACCTTCAGATATGTTTCTCTGTGTTGCAAAATAGGTTTTATTCATGCACAGACTGCAATTTTAATTTTGGACCGAGTTTCAGCCTGCATTGCCAGAACCAAGTTTGTTATGTGCTGAAACGCTGTTTTCTGACATTTCAGGCTCTAACTTCAAAAATCATGCAAAACACTTCTAACACCTTCAGATATGTTTCTCTGTGTTGCAAAATAGGTTTTATTCATGCACAGACTGCAATTTTAATTTTGGACCGATTTTCAGCCTGCATTGCCAGAACCAAGTTTGTTATGTGCTGAAAAGCTGTTTTCTGACATTTCAGGCTCTAACTTCAAAAATCATGCAAAACACTTCTAACACCTTCAGATATGTTTCTCTGTGTTGCAAAATAGGTTTTATTCATGCACAGACTGCAATTTTAATTTTGGACCGAGTTTCAGCCTGCATTGCCAGAATCAAGTTTGTTATGTGCTGAAACGCTGTTTTCTGACATTTCAGGCTCTAACTTCAAAAATCATGCAAAACACTTCTAACACCTTCAGATATGTTTCTCTGTGTTGCAAAATCGGTTTTATTCATGCACAGACTGCAATTTTAATTTTGGACCGAGTTTCAGCCTGCATTGCCAGAACCAAGTTTGTTATGTGCTGAAACGCTGTTTTCTGACATTTCAGGCTCTAACTACAAAAATCATGCAAAACACTTCTAACACCTTCAGATATGTTTCTCTGTGTTGCAAAATAGGTTTTATTCATGCACAGAGTGTAAATTTAAAGTGGGACAGAGATTCAGCTTGCATTGCCTGAACCAACTTTGTTCTGCGCTGAAAAGCTGTTTTCTGACATTTCAGGGTCTAACTTCAAAAATCATGCAAAACACTTCTAACACCTTCAGATATGTTTCTCTGTGTTGCTAAATAGGTTTTATTCATGCACAGAGTGTAAATTTAAAGTGGGACAGAGATTCAGCTTGCATTGCCTGAACCAACTTTGTTCTGCGCTGAAAAGCTGTTTTCTGACATTTCAGGGCCTAACTTCAAAAATCATGCAAAACACTTCTAACACCTTCAGATATGTTTCTCTGTGTTGCTAAATAGGTTTTATTCATGCACAGACTGCAAAGTTAAAATGGGACCGAGATTCAGCTTGCATTGCATGAACTAACTTTGTTCTGCGCTGAAACGCTGTTTTCTGACATTTCAGGGACTAACTTCAAAAATCATGCAAAACACTTCTAACACCTTCAGATATGTTTCTCTGTGTTGCGAAATAGGTTTTATTCATGCACAGACTGCAAATTTAAAGTGGGACAGAGATTCAGCTTGCATTGCCTGAACCAACTTTGTTCTGCACTGAAACGCTGTTTTCTGACATTTCAGGGTCTAACTTCAAAAATCATGCAAAACACTTCTAACACCTTCAGATATGTTTCTCTGTGTTGCAAAATAGGTTTTATTCATGCACAGAGTGTAAATTTAAAGTGGGACAGAGATTCAGCTTGCATTGCCTGAACCAACTTTGTTCTGCGCTGAAAAGCTGTTTTCTGACATTTCAGGGTCTAACTTCAAAAATCATGCAAAACACTTCTAACACCTTCAGATATGTTTCTCTGTGTTGCAAAATAGGTTTTATTCATGCACAGACTGCAAAGTTAAAGTGGGACCAAGATTCAGCTTGCATTGCCTGAACCAACTTTGTTCTGCGCTGAAACGCTGTTTTCTGACATTTCAGGGTCTAACTTCAAAAATCATGCAAAACACTTCTAACACCTTCAGATATGTTTCTCTGTGTTGCAAAATAGGTTTTATTCATGCACAGAGTGTACATTTAAAGTGGGACAGAGATTCAGCTTGCATTGCCTGAACCAACTTTGTTCTGCGCTGAAACGCTGTTTTCTGACATTTCAGGGTCTAACTTCAAAAATCATGCAAAACACTTCTAACACCTTCAGATATGTTTCTCTGTGTTGCAAAATAGGTTTTATTCATGCACAGACTGCAAAGTTAAAGTGGGACCAAGATTCAGCTTGCATTGCCTGAACCAACTTTGTTCTGCGCTGAAACGCTGTTTTCTGACATTTCAGGGTCTAACTTCAAAAATCATGCAAAACACTTCTAACACCTTCAGATATGTTTCTCTGTGTTGCAAAATAGGTTTTATTCATGCACAGACTGCAAAGTTAAAGTGGGACCAAGATTCAGCTTGCATTGCCTGAACCAACTTTGTTCTGCGCTGAAACGCTGTTTTCTGACATTTCAGGGTCTAACTTCAAAAATCATGCAAAACACTTCTAACACCTTCAGATATGTTTCTCTGTGTTGCAAAATAGGTTTTATTCATGCACAGACTGCAAAGTTAAAGTGGGACCAAGATTCAGCTTGCATTGCCTGAACCAACTTTGTTCTGCGCTGTTTTCTGACATTTCAGGGTCTAACTTCAAAAATCATGCAAAACACTTCTAACACCTTCAGATATGTTTCTCTGTGTTGCAAAATAGGTTTTATTCATGCACAGAGTGTAAATTTAAAGTGGGACAGAGATTCAGCTTGCATTGCCTGAACCAACTTTGTTCTGCGCTGAGAAGCTGTTTTCTGACATTTCAGGGTCTAACTTCAAAAATCATGCAAAACACTTCTAACACCTTCAGATATGTTTCTCTGTGTTGCAAAATAGGTTTTATTCATGCACAGACTGCAAAGTTAAAGTGGGACCAAGATTCAGCTTGCATTGCCTGAACCAACTTTGTTCTGCGCTGAAACGCTGTTTTCTGACATTTCAGGGTCTAACTTCAAAAATCATGCAAAACACTTCTAACACCTTCAGATATGTTTCTCTGTGTTGCAAAATAGGTTTTTTTCATGCACAGAGTGTAAATTTAAAGTGGGACAGAGATTCAGCTTGCATTGCCTGAACCAACTTTGTTCTGCGCTGAAACACTGTTTTCTGACATTTCAGGGTCTAACTTCAAAAATCATGCAAAACACTTCTAACACCTTCAGATATGTTTCTCTGTGTTGCAAAATAGGTTTTATTCATGCACAGAGTGTAAATTTAAAGTGGGACAGAGATTCAGCTTGCATTGCCTGAACCAACTTTGTTCTGCGCTGAAAAGCTGTTTTCTGACATTTCAGGGTCTAACTTCAAAAATCATGCAAAACACTTCTAACACCTTCAGATATGTTTCTCTGTGTTGCAAAATAGGTTTTATTCATGCACAGACTGCAAAGTTAAAGTGGGACCAAGATTCAGCTTGCATTGCCTGAACCAACTTTGTTCTGCGCTGAAACGCTGTTTTCTGACATTTCAGGGTCTAACTTCAAAAATCATGCAAAACACTTCTAACACCTTCAGATATGTTTCTCTGTGTTGCAAAATAGGTTTTATTCATGCACAGAGTGTAAATTTAAAGTGGGACAGAGATTCAGCTTGCATTGCCTGAACCAACTTTGTTCTGCGCTGAAACGCTGTTTTCTGACATTTCAGGGTCTAACTTCAAAAATCATGCAAAACACTTCTAACACCTTCAGATATGTTTCTCTGTGTTGCAAAATAGGTTTTATTCATGCACAGACTGCAAAGTTAAAGTGGGACCAAGATTCAGCTTGCATTGCCTGAACCAACTTTGTTCTGCGCTGTTTTCTGACATTTCAGGGTCTAACTTCAAAAATCATGCAAAACACTTCTAACACCTTCAGATATGTTTCTCTGTGTTGCAAAATAGGTTTTATTCATGCACAGACTGCAAAGTTAAAGTGGGACCAAGATTCAGCTTGCATTGCCTGAACCAACTTTGTTCTACGCTGAAACGCTGTTTTCTGACATTTCAGGGTCTAACTTCAAAAATCATGCAAAACACTTCTAACACCTTCAGATATGTTTCTATGTGTTGCAAAATAGGTTTTTTTTCATGCACAGAGTGTAAATTTAAAGTGGGACAGAGATTCAGCTTGCATTGCCTGAACCAACTTTGTTCTGCGCTGAAACGCTGTTTTCTGACATTTCAGGGTCTAACTTCAAAAATCATGCAAAACACTTCTAACACCTTCAGATATGTTTCTCTGTGTTGCAAAATAGGTTTTATTCATGCACAGACTGCAAAGTTAAAGTGGGACCAAGATTCAGCTTGCATTGCCTGAACCAACTTTGTTCTGCGCTGAAACGCTGTTTTCTGACATTTCAGGGTCTAACTTCAAAAATCATGCAAAACACTTCTAACACCTTCAGATATGTTTCTCTGTGTTGCAAAATAGGTTTTATTCATGCACAGACTGCAAAGTTAAAGTGGGACCGCGATTCAGCTTGCATTGCCTGAACCAACTTTGTTCTGCGCTGAAACGCTGTTTTCTGACATTTCAGGGTCTAACTTCAAAAATCATGCAAAACAGTTCTAACACCTTCAGATATGTTTCTCTGTGTTGCAAAATAGCTTTTATTCATGCACAGAGTGTAAATTTAAAGTGGGACAGAGATTCAGCTTGCATTGCCTGAACCAACTTTGTTCTGCGCTGAAACGCTGTTTTCTGACATTTCAGGGTCTAACTTCAAAAATCATGCAAAACACTTCTAACACCTTCAGATATGTTTCTCTGTGTTGCAAAATAGGTTTTATTCATGCACAGACTGCAAAGTTAAAGTGGGACCAAGATTCAGCTTGCATTGCCTGAACCAACTTTGTTCTGCGCTGAAACACTGTTTTCTGACATTTCAGGGACTAACTTCAAAAATCATGCAAAACACTTCTAACACCTTCAGATATGTTTCTCTGTGTTGCAAAATAGGTTTTATTCATGCACAGACTGCAAAGTTAAAGTGGGACCAAGATTCAGCTTGCATTGCCTGAACCAACTTTGTTCTGCGCTGAAACGCTGTTTTCTGACATTTCAGGGTCTAACTTCAAAAATCATGCAAAACACTTCTAACACCTTCAGATATGTTTCTCTGTGTTGCGAAATAGGTTTTATTCATGCACAGACTGCAAATTTAAAGTGGGACAGAGATTCAGCTTGCATTGCCTGAACCAACTTTGTTCTGCGCTGAAACGCTGTTTTCTGACATTTCAGGGTCTAACTTCAAAAATCATGCAAAACACTTCTAACACTTTCAGATATGTTTCTCTGTGTTGCAAAATAGGTTTTATTCATGCACAGAGTGTAAATTTAAAGTGGGACAGAGATTCAGCTTGCATTGCCTGAACCAACTTTGTTCTGCGCTGAAACGCTGTTTTCTGACATTTCAGGGTCTAACTTCAAAAATCATGCAAAACACTTCTAACACCTTCAGATATGTTTCTCTGTGTTGCAAAATAGGTTTTATTCATGCACAGACTGCAATTTTAATTTTGGACTGAGTTTCAGCCTGCATTGCCAGAATCAAGTTTGTTATGTGCTGAAACGCTGTTTTCTGACATTTCAGGCTCTAACTTCAAAAATCATGCAAAACACTTCTAACACCTTCAGATATGTTTCTCTGTGTTGCAAAATAGGTTTTATTCATGCACAGACTGCAATTTTAATTTTGGACCGAGTTTCAGCCTGCATTGCCAGAATCAAGTTTGTTATGTGCTGAAACGCTGTTTTCTGACATTTCAGGCTCTGACTTCAAAAATCATGCAAAACACTTCTAACACCTTCAGATATATTTCTCTGTGTTGCAAAATAGGTTTTATTCATGCACAGACTGCAAAGTTAAAGTGGGACCAAGATTCAGCTTGCATTGCCTGAACCAACTTTGTTCTGCGCTGTTTTCTGACATTTCAGGGTCTAACTTCAAAAATCATGCAAAACACTTCTAACACCTTCAGATATGTTTCTCTGTGTTGCAAAATAGGTTTTATTCATGCACAGAGTGTAAATTTAAAGTGGGACAGAGATTCAGCTTGCATTGCCTGAACCAACTTTGTTCTGCGCTGAAACGCTGTTTTCTGACATTTCAGGGTCTAACTTCAAAAATCATGCAAAACACTTCTAACACCTTCAGATATGTTTCTCTGTGTTGCAAAATAGGTTTTATTCATGCACAGACTGCAATTTTAATTTTGGACTGAGTTTCAGCCTGCATTGCCAGAATCAAGTTTGTTATGTGCTGAAACGCTGTTTTCTGACATTTCAGGCTCTAACTTCAAAAATCATGCAAAACACTTCTAACACCTTCAGATATGTTTCTCTGTGTTTCAAAATAGGTTTTATTCATGCACAGACTGCAATTTTAATTTTGGACCGAGTTTCAGCTTGAATTGCCTGAACCAAGTTTGTTCTGCGCTGAAACGCTGTTTTCTGACATTTCAGGCTCTAACTTCAAAAATCATGCAAAACACTTCTAACACCTTCAGATATGTTTCTCTGTGTTGCAAAATAGGTTTTATTCATGCACAGAGTGTAAATTTAAAGTGGGACAGAGATTCAGCTTGCATTGCCTGAACCAACTTTGTTCTGCGCTGAAACGCTGTTTTCTGACATTTCAGGGTCTAACTTCAAAAATCATGCAAAACACTTCTAACACCTTCAGATATATTTCTCTGTGTTGCAAAATAGGTTTTATTCATGCACAGACTGCAAAGTTAAAGTGGGACCAAGATTCAGCTTGCATTGCCTGAACCAACTTTGTTCTGCGCTGTTTTCTGACATTTCAGGCTCTAACTTCAAAAATCATGCAAAACACTTCTAACACCTTCAGATATGTTTCTCTGTGTTGCAAAATAGGTTTTATTCATGCACAGACTGCAATTTTAATTTTGGACCGAGTTTCAGCCTGCATTGCCAGAATCAAGTTTGTTATGTGCTGAAACGCTGTTTTCTGACATTTCAGGCTCTGACTTCAAAAATCATGCAAAACACTTCTAACACCTTCAGATATGTTTCTCTGTGTTGCAAAATAGGTTTTATTCATGCACAGACTGCAATTTTAATATTGGACCGAGTTTCAGCCTGCATTGCCAGAACCAAGTTTGTTATGTGCTGAAACGCCGTTTTTTGACATTTCAGGCTCTAACTTCAAAAATCATGCAAAACACTTCTAACACCTTCAGATATGTTTCTCTGTGTTGCAAAATAGGTTTTATTCATGCACAGACTGCAATTTTTATTTTGGACCGAGTTTCAGCTTGAATTGCCTGAACCAAGTTTGTTCTGCGCTGAAACGCTGTTTTCTGACATTTCAGGCTCTAACTTCAAAAATCATGCAAAACACTTCTAACACCTTCAGATATGTTTCTCTGTGTTGCAAAATAGGTTTTATTCATGCACAGACTGCAATTTTAATTTTGGACCGATTTTCAGCCTGCATTGCCAGAACCAAGTTTGTTATGTGCTGAAAAGCTGTTTTCTGACATTTCAGGCTCTAACTTCAAAAATCATGCAAAACACTTCTAACACCTTCAGATATGTTTCTCTGTGTTGCAAAATAGGTTTTATTCATGCACAGACTGCAATTTTAATTTTGGGCCGAGTTTCAGCTTGCATTGCCTGAACCAAGTTTGTTATGTGCTGAAACGCCGTTTTCTGACATTTCAGGCTCTAACTTCAAAAATCATGCAAAACACTTCTAACACCTTCAGATATGTTTCTCTGTGTTGCAAAATAGGTTTTATTCATGCACAGACTGCAATTTTAATTTTGGACCGAGTTTCAGCCTGCATTGCCAGAATCAAGTTTGTTATGTGCTGAAACGCCGTTTTCTGACATTTCAGGCTCTAACTTCAAAAATCATGCAAAACACTTCTAACACCTTCAGATATGTTTCTCTGTGTTGCAAAATAGGTTTTATTCATGCACAGACTGCAATTTTAATTTTGGGCCGAGTTTCAGCTTGCATTGCCTGAACCAAGTTTGTTATGTGCTGAAACGCCGTTTTCTGACATTTCAGGCTCTAACTTCAAAAATCATGCAAAACACGTCTAACACCTTCAGATATGTTTCTCTGTGTTGCAAAATAGGTTTTATTCATGCACAGACTGCAATTTTAATTTTGGACCGAGTTTCAGCCTGCATTGCCAGAATCAAGTTTGTTATGTGCTGAAACGCTGTTTTCTGACATTTCAGGCTCTAACTTCAAAAATCATGCAAAACACTTCTAACACCTTCAGATATGTTTCTCTGTGTTGCAAAATAGGTTTTATTCATGCACAGACTGCAATTTTAATATTGGACCGAGTTTCAGCTTGCATTGCCTGAACCAAGTTTGTTATGTGCTGAAACGCCGTTTTCTGACATTTCAGGCTCTAACTTCAAAAATCATGCAAAACACTTCTAACACCTTCAGATATGTTTCTCTGTGTTGCAAAATAGGTTTTATTCATGCACAGACTGCAATTTTAATTTTGGACCGAGTTTCAGCCTGCATTGCCAGAACCAAGTTTGTTATGTGCTGAAACGCTGTTTTCTGACATTTCAGGCTCTAACTTCAAAAATCATGCAAAACACTTCTAACACCTTCAGATATGTTTCTCTGTGTTGCAAAATAGGTTTTATTCATGCACAGACTGCAATTTTAATTTTGGACCGAGTTTCAGCTTGAATTGCCTGAACCAACTTTGTTCTGCGCTGAAACGCTGTTTTCTGACATTTCAGGGTCTAACTTCAAAAATCATGCAAAACACTTCTAACACCTTCAGATATGTTTCTCTGTGTTGCAAAATAGGTTTTATTCATGCACAGACTGCAAAGTTAAATTGGGATCAAGATTCAGCTTGCATTGCCTGAACCAACTTTGTTCTGCGCTGAAACGCTGTTTTCTGACATTTCAGGGTCTAACTTCAAAAATCATGCAAAACACTTCTAACACCTTCAGATATGTTTCTCTGTGTTGCAAAATAGGTTTTATTCATGCACAGACTGCAAAGTTAAAGTGGGACCGCGATTCAGCTTGCATTGCCTGAACCAACTTTGTTCTGCGCTGAAACGCTGTTTTCTGACATTTCAGGGTCTAACTTCAAAAATCATGCAAAACAGTTCTAACACCTTCAGATATGTTTCTCTGTGTTGCAAAATAGCTTTTATTCATGCACAGAGTGTAAATTTAAAGTGGGACAGAGATTCAGCTTGCATTGCCTGAACCAACTTTGTTCTGCGCTGAAACGCTGTTTTCTGACATTTCAGGGTCTAACTTCAAAAATCATGCAAAACACTTCTAACACCTTCAGATATGTTTCTCTGTGTTGCAAAATAGGTTTTATTCATGCACAGACTGCAAAGTTAAAGTGGGACCAAGATTCAGCTTGCATTGCCTGAACCAACTTTGTTCTGCGCTGAAACGCTGTTTTCTGACATTTCAGGGACTAACTTCAAAAATCATGCAAAACACTTCTAACACCTTCAGATATGTTTCTCTGTGTTGCAAAATAGGTTTTATTCATGCACAGACTGCAAAGTTAAAGTGGGACCAAGATTCAGCTTGCATTGCCTGAACCAACTTTGTTCTGCGCTGAAACGCTGTTTTCTGACATTTCAGGGTCTAACTTCAAAAATCATGCAAAACACTTCTAACACCTTCAGATATGTTTCTCTGTGTTGCAAAATAGGTTTTATTCATGCACAGACTGCAAAGTTAAAGTGGGACCGAGATTCAGCTTGCATTGCCTGAACCAACTTTGTTCTGCGCTGAAACGCTGTTTTCTGACATTTCAGGGTCTAACTTCAAAAATCATGCAAAACACTTCTAACACCTTCAGATATGTTTCTCTGTGTTGCAAAATAGCTTTTATTCATGCACAGAGTGTAAATTTAAAGTGGGACAGAGATTCAGCTTGCATTGCCTGAACCAACTTTGTTCTGCGCTGAAAAGCTGTTTTCTGACATTTCAGGGTCTAACTTCAAAAATCATGCAAAACACTTCTAACACCTTCAGATATGTTTCTCTGTGTTGCTAAATAGGTTTTATTCATGCACAGAGTGTAAATTTAAAGTGGGACAGAGATTCAGCTTGCATTGCCTGAACCAACTTTGTTCTGCGCTGAAAAGCTGTTTTCTGACATTTCAGGGTCTAACTTCAAAAATCATGCAAAACACTTCTAACACCTTCAGATATGTTTCTCTGTGTTGCTAAATAGGTTTTATTCATGCACAGACTGCAAAGTTAAAATGGGACCGAGATTCAGCTTGCATTGCATGAACTAACTTTGTTCTGCGCTGAAACGCTGTTTTCTGACATTTCAGGGTCTAACTTCAAAAATCATGCAAAACACTTCTAACACCTTCAGATATGTTTCTCTGTGTTGCGAAATAGGTTTTATTCATGCACAGACTGCAAATTTAAAGTGGGACAGAGATTCAGCTTGCATTGCCTGAACCAACTTTGTTCTGCGCTGAAACGCTGTTTTCTGACATTTCAGGGTCTAACTTCAAAAATCATGCAAAACACTTCTAACACTTTCAGATATGTTTCTCTGTGTTGCAAAATAGGTTTTATTCATGCACAGAGTGTAAATTTAAAGTGGGACAGAGATTCAGCTTGCATTGCCTGAACCAACTTTGTTCTGCGCTGAAACGCTGTTTTCTGACATTTCAGGGTCTAACTTCAAAAATCATGCAAAACACTTCTAACACCTTCAGATATATTTCTCTGTGTTGCAAAATAGGTTTTATTCATGCACAGACTGCAAAGTTAAAGTGGGACCAAGATTCAGCTTGCATTGCCTGAACCAACTTTGTTCTGCGCTGTTTTCTGACATTTCAGGGTCTAACTTCAAAAATCATGCAAAACACTTCTAACACCTTCAGATATGTTTCTCTGTGTTGCAAAATAGGTTTTATTCATGCACAGAGTGTAAATTTAAAGTGGGACAGAGATTCAGCTTGCATTGCCTGAACCAACTTTGTTCTGCGCTGAAACGCTGTTTTCTGACATTTCAGGGTCTAACTTCAAAAATCATGCAAAACACTTCTAACACCTTCAGATATGTTTCTCTGTGTTGCAAAATAGGTTTTATTCATGCACAGACTGCAATTTTAATTTTGGACTGAGTTTCAGCCTGCATTGCCAGAATCAAGTTTGTTATGTGCTGAAACGCTGTTTTCTGACATTTCAGGTTCTAACTTCAAAAATCATGCAAAACACTTCTAACACCTTCAGATATGTTTCTCTGTGTTGCAAAATAGGTTTTATTCATGCACAGACTGCAATTTTAATTTTGGACCGAGTTTCAGCCTGCATTGCCAGAATCAAGTTTGTTATGTGCTGAAACGCTGTTTTCTGACATTTCAGGCTCTGACTTCAAAAATCATGCAAAACACTTCTAACACCTTCAGATATGTTTCTCTGTGTTGCAAAATAGGTTTTATTCATGCACAGACTGCAATTTTAATATTGGACCGAGTTTCAGCTTGAATTGCCTGAACCAAGTTTGTTATGTGCTGAAACGCCGTTTTCTGACATTTCAGGCTCTAACTTCAAAAATCATGCAAAACACTTCTAACACCTTCAGATATGTTTCTCTGTGTTGCAAAATAGGTTTTATTCATGCACAGAGTGTAAATTTAAAGTGGGACAGAGATTCAGCTTGCATTGCCTGAACCAACTTTGTTCTGCGCTGAAACGCTGTTTTCTGACATTTCAGGGTCTAACTTCAAAAATCATGCAAAACACTTCTAACACCTTCAGATATATTTCTCTGTGTTGCAAAATAGGTTTTATTCATGCACAGACTGCAAAGTTAAAGTGGGACCAAGATTCAGCTTGCATTGCCTGAACCAACTTTGTTCTGCGCTGTTTTCTGACATTTCAGGGTCTAACTTCAAAAATCATGCAAAACACTTCTAACACCTTCAGATATGTTTCTCTGTGTTGCAAAATAGGTTTTATTCATGCACAGAGTGTAAATTTAAAGTGGGACAGAGATTCAGCTTGCATTGCCTGAACCAACTTTGTTCTGCGCTGAAACGCTGTTTTCTGACATTTCAGGGTCTAACTTCAAAAATCATGCAAAACACTTCTAACACCTTCAGATATGTTTCTCTGTGTTGCAAAATAGGTTTTATTCATGCACAGACTGCAATTTTAATTTTGGACTGAGTTTCAGCCTGCATTGCCAGAATCAAGTTTGTTATGTGCTGAAACGCTGTTTTCTGACATTTCAGGCTCTAACTTCAAAAATCATGCAAAACACTTCTAACACCTTCAGATATGTTTCTCTGTGTTGCAAAATAGGTTTTATTCATGCACAGACTGCAATTTTAATTTTGGACCGAGTTTCAGCCTGCATTGCCAGAATCAAGTTTGTTATGTGCTGAAACGCTGTTTTCTGACATTTCAGGCTCTGACTTCAAAAATCATGCAAAACACTTCTAACACCTTCAGATATGTTTCTCTGTGTTGCAAAATAGGTTTTATTCATGCACAGACTGCAATTTTAATATTGGACCGAGTTTCAGCTTGAATTGCCTGAACCAAGTTTGTTATGTGCTGAAACGCCGTTTTCTGACATTTCAGGCTCTAACTTCAAAAATCATGCAAAACACTTCTAACACCTTCAGATATGTTTCTCTGTGTTTCAAAATAGGTTTTATTCATGCACAGACTGCAATTTTAATTTTGGACCGAGTTTCAGCTTGAATTGCCTGAACCAAGTTTGTTCTGCGCTGAAACGCTGTTTTCTGACATTTCAGGCTCTAACTTCAAAAATCATGCAAAACACTTCTAACACCTTCAGATATGTTTCTCTGTGTTGCAAAATAGGTTTTATTCATGCACAGAGTGTAAATTTAAAGTGGGACAGAGATTCAGCTTGCATTGCCTGAACCAACTTTGTTCTGCGCTGAAACGCTGTTTTCTGACATTTCAGGGTCTAACTTCAAAAATCATGCAAAACACTTCTAACACCTTCAGATATATTTCTCTGTGTTGCAAAATAGGTTTTATTCATGCACAGACTGCAAAGTTAAAGTGGGACCAAGATTCAGCTGGCATTGCCTGAACCAACTTTGTTCTGCGCTGTTTTCTGACATTTCAGGCTCTAACTTCAAAAATCATGCAAAACACTTCTAACACCTTCAGATATGTTTCTCTGTGTTGCAAAATAGGTTTTATTCATGCACAGAGTGTAAATTTAAAGTGGGACAGAGATTCAGCTTGCATTGCCTGAACCAACTTTGTTCTGCGCTGAAAAGCTGTTTTCTGACATTTCAGGGTCTAACTTCAAAAATCATGCAAAACACTTCTAACACCTTCAGATATGTTTCTCTGTGTTGCAAAATAGGTTTTATTAATGCACAGACTGCAAATTTAAAGTGGGACAGAGATTCAGCTTGCATTGCCTGAACCAACTTTGTTCTGCGCTGAAACGCTGTTTTCTGACATTTCAGGGTCTAACTTCAAAAATCATGCAAAACACTTCTAACACCTTCAGATATATTTCTCTGTGTTGCAAAATAGGTTTTATTCATGCACAGACTGCAAAGTTAAAGTGGGACCAAGATTCAGCTTGCATTGCCTGAACCAACTTTGTTCTGCGCTGTTTTCTGACATTTCAGGGTCTAACTTCAAAAATCATGCAAAACACTTCTAACACCTTCAGATATGTTTCTCTGTGTTGCAAAATAGGTTTTATTCATGCACAGAGTGTAAATTTAAAGTGGGACAGAGATTCAGCTTGCATTGCCTGAACCAACTTTGTTCTGCGCTGAAACGCTGTTTTCTGACATTTCAGGGTCTAACTTCAAAAATCATGCAAAACACTTCTAACACCTTCAGATATGTTTCTCTGTGTTGCAAAATAGGTTTTATTCATGCACAGACTGCAATTTTAATTTTGGACTGAGTTTCAGCCTGCATTGCCAGAATCAAGTTTGTTATGTGCTGAAACGCTGTTTTCTGACATTTCAGGCTCTAACTTCAAAAATCATGCAAAACACTTCTAACACCTTCAGATATGTTTCTCTGTGTTGCAAAATAGGTTTTATTCATGCACAGACTGCAATTTTAATTTTGGACCGAGTTTCAGCCTGCATTGCCAGAATCAAGTTTGTTATGTGCTGAAACGCTGTTTTCTGACATTTCAGGCTCTGACTTCAAAAATCATGCAAAACACTTCTAACACCTTCAGATATGTTTCTCTGTGTTGCAAAATAGGTTTTATTCATGCACAGACTGCAATTTTAATATTGGACCGAGTTTCAGCTTGAATTGCCTGAACCAAGTTTGTTATGTGCTGAAACGCCGTTTTCTGACATTTCAGGCTCTAACTTCAAAAATCATGCAAAACACTTCTAACACCTTCAGATATGTTTCTCTGTGTTTCAAAATAGGTTTTATTCATGCACAGACTGCAATTTTAATTTTGGACCGAGTTTCAGCTTGAATTGCCTGAACCAAGTTTGTTCTGCGCTGAAACGCTGTTTTCTGACATTTCAGGCTCTAACTTCAAAAATCATGCAAAACACTTCTAACACCTTCAGATATGTTTCTCTGTGTTGCAAAATAGGTTTTATTCATGCACAGAGTGTAAATTTAAAGTGGGACAGAGATTCAGCTTGCATTGCCTGAACCAACTTTGTTCTGCGCTGAAACGCTGTTTTCTGACATTTCAGGGTCTAACTTCAAAAATCATGCAAAACACTTCTAACACCTTCAGATATATTTCTCTGTGTTGCAAAATAGGTTTTATTCATGCACAGACTGCAAAGTTAAAGTGGGACCAAGATTCAGCTGGCATTGCCTGAACCAACTTTGTTCTGCGCTGTTTTCTGACATTTCAGGCTCTAACTTCAAAAATCATGCAAAACACTTCTAACACCTTCAGATATGTTTCTCTGTGTTGCAAAATAGGTTTTATTCATGCACAGACTGCAATTTTAATTTTGGACCGAGTTTCAGCCTGCATTGCCAGAATCAAGTTTGTTATGTGCTGAAACGCTGTTTTCTGACATTTCAGGCTCTGACTTCAAAAATCATGCAAAACACTTCTAACACCTTCAGATATGTTTCTCTGTGTTGCAAAATAGGTTTTATTCATGCACAGACTGCAATTTTAATATTGGACCGAGTTTCAGCCTGCATTGCCAGAACCAAGTTTGTTATGTGCTGAAACGCCGTTTTCTGACATTTCAGGCTCTAACTTCAAAAATCATGCAAAACACTTCTAACACCTTCAGATATGTTTCTCTGTGTTGCAAAATAGGTTTTATTCATGCACAGACTGCAATTTTTATTTTGGACCGTTTTTCAGCTTGAATTGCCTGAACCAAGTTTGTTCTGCGCTGAAACGCTGTTTTCTGACATTTCAGGCTCTAACTTCAAAAATCATGCAAAACACTTCTAACACCTTCAGATATGTTTCTCTGTGTTGCAAAATAGGTTTTATTCATGCACAGACTGCAATTTTAATTTTGGACCGATTTTCAGCCTGCATTGCCAGAACGAAGTTTGTTATGTGCTGAAAAGCTGTTTTCTGACATTTCAGGCTCTAACTTCAAAAATCATGCAAAACACTTCTAACACCTTCAGATATGTTTCTCTGTGTTGCAAAATAGGTTTTATTCATGCACAGACTGCAATTTTAATTTTGGGCCGAGTTTCAGCTTGCATTGCCTGAACCAAGTTTGTTATGTGCTGAAACGCCGTTTTCTGACATTTCAGGCTCTAACTTCAAAAATCATGCAAAACACTTCTAACACCTTCAGATATGTTTCTCTGTGTTGCAAAATAGGTTTTATTCATGCACAGACTGCAATTTTAATTTTGGACCGAGTTTCAGCCTGCATTGCCAGAATCAAGTTTGTTATGTGCTGAAACGCCGTTTTCTGACATTTCAGGCTCTAACTTCAAAAATCATGCAAAACACTTCTAACACCTTCAGATATGTTTCTCTGTGTTGCAAAATAGGTTTTATTCATGCACAGACTGCAATTTTAATTTTGGGCCGAGTTTCAGCTTGCATTGCCTGAACCAAGTTTGTTATGTGCTGAAACGCCGTTTTCTGACATTTCAGGCTCTAACTTCAAAAATCATGCAAAACACGTCTAACACCTTCAGATATGTTTCTCTGTGTTGCAAAATAGGTTTTATTCATGCACAGACTGCAATTTTAATTTTGGACCGAGTTTCAGCCTGCATTGCCAGAATCAAGTTTGTTATGTGCTGAAACGCTGTTTTCTGACATTTCAGGCTCTAACTTCAAAAATCATGCAAAACACTTCTAACACCTTCAGATATGTTTCTCTGTGTTGCAAAATAGGTTTTATTCATGCACAGACTGCAATTTTAATATTGGACCGAGTTTCAGCTTGCATTGCCTGAACCAAGTTTGTTATGTGCTGAAACGCCGTTTTCTGACATTTCAGGCTCTAACTTCAAAAATCATGCAAAACACTTCTAACACCTTCAGATATGTTTCTCTGTGTTGCAAAATAGGTTTTATTCATGCACAGACTGCAATTTTAATTTTGGACCGAGTTTCAGCCTGCATTGCCAGAACCAAGTTTGTTATGTGCTGAAACGCTGTTTTCTGACATTTCAGGCTCTAACTTCAAAAATCATGCAAAACACTTCTAACACCTTCAGATATGTTTCTCTGTGTTGCAAAATAGGTTTTATTCATGCACAGACTGCAATTTTAATTTTGGACCGAGTTTCAGCTTGAATTGCCTGAACCAACTTTGTTCTGCGCTGAAACGCTGTTTTCTGACATTTCAGGGTCTAACTTCAAAAATCATGCAAAACACTTCTAACACCTTCAGATATGTTTCTCTGTGTTGCAAAATAGGTTTTATTCATGCACAGACTGCAAAGTTAAAGTGGGACCAAGATTCAGCTTGCATTGCCTGAACCAACTTTGTTCTGCGCTGAAACGCTGTTTTCTGACATTTCAGGGTCTAACTTCAAAAATCATGCAAAACACTTCTAACACCTTCAGATATGTTTCTCTGTGTTGCAAAATAGGTTTTATTCATGCACAGACTGCAAAGTTAAAGTGGGACCGCGATTCAGCTTGCATTGCCGAACCAACTTTGTTCTGCGCTGAAACGCTGTTTTCTGACATTTCAGGGTCTAACTTCAAAAATCATGCAAAACAGTTCTAACACCTTCAGATATGTTTCTCTGTGTTGCAAAATAGCTTTTATTCATGCACAGAGTGTAAATTTAAAGTGGGACAGAGATTCAGCTTGCATTGCCTGAACCAACTTTGTTCTGCGCTGAAACGCTGTTTTCTGACATTTCAGGGTCTAACTTCAAAAATCATGCAAAACACTTCTAACACCTTCAGATATGTTTCTCTGTGTTGCAAAATAGCTTTTATTCATGCACAGAGTGTAAATTTAAAGTGGGACAGAGATTCAGCTTGCATTGCCTGAACCAACTTTGTTCTGCGCTGAAACGCTGTTTTCTGACATTTCAGGGTCTAACTTCAAAAATCATGCAAAACACTTCTAACACCTTCAGATATGTTTCTCTGTGTTGCAAAATAGGTTTTATTCATGCACAGACTGCAAAGTTAAAGTGGGACCAAGATTCAGCTTGCATTGCCTGAACCAACTTTGTTCTGCGCTGAAACGCTGTTTTCTGACATTTCAGGGTCTAACTTCAAAAATCATGCAAAACACTTCTAACACCTTCAGATATGTTTCTCTGTGTTGCAAAATAGGTTTTATTCATGCACAGACTGCAAAGTTAAAGTGGGACCAAGATTCAGCTTGCATTGCCTGAACCAACTTTGTTCTGCGCTGAAACGCTGTTTTCTGACATTTCAGGGTCTAACTTCAAAAATCATGCAAAACACTTCTAACACCTTCAGATATGTTTCTCTGTGTTGCAAAATAGGTTTTATTCATGCACAGACTGCAAAGTTAAAGTGGGACCGAGATTCAGCTTGCATTGCCTGAACCAACTTTGTTCTGCGCTGAAACGCTGTTTTCTGACATTTCAGGGTCTAACTTCAAAAATCATGCAAAACACTTCTAACACCTTCAGATATGTTTCTCTGTGTTGCAAAATAGGTTTTATTCATGCACAGACTGCAATTTTAATTTTGGACTGAGTTTCAGCCTGCATTGCCAGAATCAAGTTTGTTATGTGCTGAAACGCTGTTTTCTGACATTTCAGGGTCTAACTTCAAAAATCATGCAAAACACTTCTAACACCTTCAGATATGTTTCTCTGTGTTGCTAAATAGGTTTTATTCATGCACAGAGTGTAAATTTAAAGTGGGACAGAGATTCAGCTTGCATTGCCTGAACCAACTTTGTTCTGCGCTGAAAAGCTGTTTTCTGACATTTCAGGGTCTAACTTCAAAAATCATGCAAAACACTTCTAACACCTTCAGATATGTTTCTCTGTGTTGCTAAATAGGTTTTATTCATGCACAGACTGCAAAGTTAAAATGGGACCGAGATTCAGCTTGCATTGCATGAACTAACTTTGTTCTGCGCTGAAACGCTGTTTTCTGACATTTCAGGGTCTAACTTCAAAAATCATGCAAAACACTTCTAACACCTTCAGATATGTTTCTCTGTGTTGCGAAATAGGTTTTATTCATGCACAGACTGCAAATTTAAAGTGGGACAGAGATTCAGCTTGCATTGCCTGAACCAACTTTGTTCTGCGCTGAAACGCTGTTTTCTGACATTTCAGGGTCTAACTTCAAAAATCATGCAAAACACTTCTAACACCTTCAGATATGTTTCTCTGTGTTGCAAAATAGGTTTTATTCATGCACAGAGTGTAAATTTAAAGTGGGACAGAGATTCAGCTTGCATTGCCTGAACCAACTTTGTTCTGCGCTGAAACGCTGTTTTCTGACATTTCAGGGTCTAACTTCAAAAATCATGCAAAACACTTCTATCACCTTCAGATATATTTCTCTGTGTTGCAAAATAGGTTTTATTCATGCACAGACTGCAAAGTTAAAGTGGGACCAAGATTCAGCTTGCATTGCCTGAACCAACTTTGTTCTGCGCTGTTTTCTGACATTTCAGGGTCTAACTTCAAAAATCATGCAAAACACTTCTAACACCTTCAGATATGTTTCTCTGTGTTGCAAAATAGGTTTTATTCATGCACAGAGTGTAAATTTAAAGTGGGACAGAGATTCAGCTTGCATTGCCTGAACCAACTTTGTTCTGCGCTGAAACGCTGTTTTCTGACATTTCAGGGTCTAACTTCAAAAATCATGCAAAACACTTCTAACACCTTCAGATATGTTTCTCTGTGTTGCAAAATAGGTTTTATTCATGCACAGACTGCAATTTTAATTTTGGACTGAGTTTCAGCCTGCATTGCCAGAATCAAGTTTGTTATGTGCTGAAACGCTGTTTTCTGACATTTCAGGCTCTAACTTCAAAAATCATGCAAAACACTTCTAACACCTTCAGATATGTTTCTCTGTGTTGCAAAATAGGTTTTATTCATGCACAGACTGCAATTTTAATTTTGGACCGAGTTTCAGCCTGCATTGCCAGAATCAAGTTTGTTATGTGCTGAAACGCTGTTTTCTGACATTTCAGGCTCTGACTTCAAAAATCATGCAAAACACTTCTAACACCTTCAGATATGTTTCTCTGTGTTGCAAAATAGGTTTTATTCATGCACAGACTGCAATTTTAATATTGGACCGAGTTTCAGCTTGAATTGCCTGAACCAAGTTTGTTATGTGCTGAAACGCCGTTTTCTGACATTTCAGGCTCTAACTTCAAAAATCATGCAAAACACTTCTAACACCTTCAGATATGTTTCTCTGTGTTGCAAAATAGGTTTTATTCATGCACAGACTGCAATTTTTATTTTGGACCGAGTTTCAGCTTGAATTGCCTGAACCAAGTTTGTTCTGCGCTGAAACGCTGTTTTCTGACATTTCAGGCTCTAACTTCAAAAATCATGCAAAACACTTCTAACACCTTCAGATATGTTTCTCTGTGTTGCAAAATAGGTTTTATTCATGCACAGAGTGTAAATTTAAAGTGGGACAGAGATTCAGCTTGCATTGCCTGAACCAACTTTGTTCTGCGCTGAAACGCTGTTTTCTGACATTTCAGGGTCTAACTTCAAAAATCATGCAAAACACTTCTAACACCTTCAGATATATTTCTCTGTGTTGCAAAATAGGTTTTATTCATGCACAGACTGCAAAGTTAAAGTGGGACCAAGATTCAGCTTGCATTGCCTGAACCAACTTTGTTCTGCGCTGTTTTCTGACATTTCAGGGTCTAACTTCAAAAATCATGCAAAACACTTCTAACACCTTCAGATATGTTTCTCTGTGTTGCAAAATAGGTTTTATTCATGCACAGAGTGTAAATTTAAAGTGGGACAGAGATTCAGCTTGCATTGCCTGAACCAACTTTGTTCTGCGCTGAAACACTGTTTTCTGACATTTCAGGGTCTAACTTCAAAAATCATGCAAAACACTTCTAACACCTTCAGATATGTTTCTCTGTGTTGCAAAATAGGTTTTATTCATGCACAGAGTGTAAATTTAAAGTGGGACAGAGATTCAGCTTGCATTGCCTGAACCAACTTTGTTCTGCGCTGAAAAGCTGTTTTCTGACATTTCAGGCTCTAACTTCAAAAATCATGCAAAACACTTCTAACACCTTCAGATATGTTTCTCTGTGTTGCAAAATAGGTTTTATTCATGCACAGACTGCAAAGTTAAAGTGGGACCAAGATTCAGCTTGCATTGCCTGAACCAACTTTGTTCTGCGCTGAAACGCTGTTTTCTGACATTTCAGGGTCTAACTTCAAAAATCATGCAAAACACTTCTAACACCTTCAGATATGTTTCTCTGTGTTGCAAAATAGGTTTTTTTCATGCACAGAGTGTAAATTTAAAGTGGGACAGAGATTCAGCTTGCATTGCCTGAACCAACTTTGTTCTGCGCTGATACACTGTTTTATGACATTTCAGGGTCTAACTTCAAAAATCATGCAAAACACTTCTAACACCTTCAGATATGTTTCTCTGTGTTGCAAAATAGGTTTTATTCATGCACAGAGTGTAAATTTAAAGTGGGACAGAGATTCAGCTTGCATTGCCTGAACCAACTTTGTTCTGCGCTGAAAAGCTGTTTTCTGACATTTCAGGGTCTAACTTCAAAAATCATGCAAAACACTTCTAACACCTTCAGATATGTTTCTCTGTGTTGCAAAATAGGTTTTATTCATGCACAGACTGCAAAGTTAAAGTGGGACCAAGATTCAGCTTGCATTGCCTGAACCAACTTTGTTCTGCGCTGAAACGCTGTTTTCTGACATTTCAGGGTCTAACTTCAAAAATCATGCAAAACACTTCTAACACCTTCAGATATGTTTCTCTGTGTTGCAAAATAGGTTTTTTTCATGCACAGAGTGTAAATTTAAAGTGGGACAGAGATTCAGCTTGCATTGCCTGAACCAACTTTGTTCTGCGCTGAAACGCTGTTTTCTGACATTTCAGGGTCTAACTTCAAAAATCATGCAAAACACTTCTAACACCTTCAGATATGTTTCTCTGTGTTGCAAAATAGGTTTTATTCATGCACAGACTGCAAAGTTAAAGTGGGACCAAGATTCAGCTTGCATTGCCTGAACCAACTTTGTTCTGCGCTGAAACGCTGTTTTCTGACATTTCAGGGTCTAACTTCAAAAATCATGCAAAACACTTCTAACACCTTCAGATATGTTTCTCTGTGTTGCAAAATAGGTTTTATTCATGCACAGACTGCAAAGTTAAAGTGGGACCGAGATTCAGCTTGCATTGCCTGAACCAACTTTGTTCTGCGCTGAAACGCTGTTTTCTGACATTTCAGGGTCTAACTTCAAAAATCATGCAAAACACTTCTAACACCTTCAGATATGTTTCTCTGTGTTGCAAAATAGCTTTTATTCATGCACAGAGTGTAAATTTAAAGTGGGACAGAGATTCAGCTTGCATTGCCTGAACCAACTTTGTTCTGCGCTGAGAAGCTGTTTTCTGACATTTCAGGGTCTAACTTCAAAAATCATGCAAAACACTTCTAACACCTTCAGATATGTTTCTCTGTGTTGCAAAATAGGTTTTATTCATGCACAGACTGCAAAGTTAAAGTGGGACCAAGATTCAGCTTGCATTGCCTGAACCAACTTTGTTCTGCGCTGAAACGCTGTTTTCTGACATTTCAGGGTCTAACTTCAAAAATCATGCAAAACACTTCTAACACCTTCAGATATGTTTCTCTGTGTTGCAAAATAGGTTTTTTTCATGCACAGAGTGTAAATTTAAAGTGGGACAGAGATTCAGCTTGCATTGCCTGAACCAACTTTGTTCTGCGCTGAAACACTGTTTTCTGACATTTCAGGGTCTAACTTCAAAAATCATGCAAAACACTTCTAACACCTTCAGATATGTTTCTCTGTGTTGCAAAATAGGTTTTATTCATGCACAGAGTGTAAATTTAAAGTGGGACAGAGATTCAGCTTGCATTGCCTGAACCAACTTTGTTCTGCGCTGAAAAGCTGTTTTCTGACATTTCAGGGTCTAACTTCAAAAATCATGCAAAACACTTCTAACACCTTCAGATATGTTTCTCTGTGTTGCAAAATAGGTTTTATTCATGCACAGACTGCAAAGTTAAAGTGGGACCAAGATTCAGCTTGCATTGCCTGAACCAACTTTGTTCTGCGCTGAAACGCTGTTTTCTGACATTTCAGGGTCTAACTTCAAAAATCATGCAAAACACTTCTAACACCTTCAGATATGTTTCTCTGTGTTGCAAAATAGGTTTTATTCATGCACAGAGTGTAAATTTAAAGTGGGACAGAGATTCAGCTTGCATTGCCTGAACCAACTTTGTTCTGCGCTGAAACGCTGTTTTCTGACATTTCAGGGTCTAACTTCAAAAATCATGCAAAACACTTCTAACACCTTCAGATATGTTTCTCTGTGTTGCAAAATAGGTTTTATTCATGCACAGACTGCAAAGTTAAAGTGGGACCAAGATTCAGCTTGCATTGCCTGAACCAACTTTGTTCTGCGCTGTTTTCTGACATTTCAGGGTCTAACTTCAAAAATCATGCAAAACACTTCTAACACCTTCAGATATGTTTCTCTGTGTTGCAAAATAGGTTTTATTCATGCACAGACTGCAAAGTTAAAGTGGGACCAAGATTCAGCTTGCATTGCCTGAACCAACTTTGTTCTACGCTGAAACGCTGTTTTCTGACATTTCAGGGTCTAACTTCAAAAATCATGCAAAACACTTCTAACACCTTCAGATATGTTTCTATGTGTTGCAAAATAGGTTTTTTTTCATGCACAGAGTGTAAATTTAAAGTGGGACAGAGATTCAGCTTGCATTGCCTGAACCAACTTTGTTCTGCGCTGAAACGCTGTTTTCTGACATTTCAGGGTCTAACTTCAAAAATCATGCAAAACACTTCTAACACCTTCAGATATGTTTCTCTGTGTTGCAAAATAGGTTTTATTCATGCACAGACTGCAAAGTTAAAGTGGGACCAAGATTCAGCTTGCATTGCCTGAACCAACTTTGTTCTGCGCTGAAACGCTGTTTTCTGACATTTCAGGGTCTAACTTCAAAAATCATGCAAAACACTTCTAACACCTTCAGATATGTTTCTCTGTGTTGCAAAATAGGTTTTATTCATGCACAGACTGCAAAGTTAAAGTGGGACCGCGATTCAGCTTGCATTGCCTGAACCAACTTTGTTCTGCGCTGAAACGCTGTTTTCTGACATTTCAGGGTCTAACTTCAAAAATCATGCAAAACAGTTCTAACACCTTCAGATATGTTTCTCTGTGTTGCAAAATAGCTTTTATTCATGCACAGAGTGTAAATTTAAAGTGGGACAGAGATTCAGCTTGCATTGCCTGAACCAACTTTGTTCTGCGCTGAAACGCTGTTTTCTGACATTTCAGGGTCTAACTTCAAAAATCATGCAAAACACTTCTAACACCTTCAGATATGTTTCTCTGTGTTGCAAAATAGGTTTTATTCATGCACAGACTGCAAAGTTAAAGTGGGACCAAGATTCAGCTTGCATTGCCTGAACCAACTTTGTTCTGCGCTGAAACACTGTTTTCTGACATTTCAGGGACTAACTTCAAAAATCATGCAAAACACTTCTAACACCTTCAGATATGTTTCTCTGTGTTGCAAAATAGGTTTTATTCATGCACAGACTGCAAAGTTAAAGTGGGACCAAGATTCAGCTTGCATTGCCTGAACCAACTTTGTTCTGCGCTGAAACGCTGTTTTCTGACATTTCAGGGTCTAACTTCAAAAATCATGCAAAACACTTCTAACACCTTCAGATATGTTTCTCTGTGTTGCGAAATAGGTTTTATTCATGCACAGACTGCAAATTTAAAGTGGGACAGAGATTCAGCTTGCATTGCCTGAACCAACTTTGTTCTGCGCTGAAACGCTGTTTTCTGACATTTCAGGGTCTAACTTCAAAAATCATGCAAAACACTTCTAACACTTTCAGATATGTTTCTCTGTGTTGCAAAATAGGTTTTATTCATGCACAGAGTGTAAATTTAAAGTGGGACAGAGATTCAGCTTGCATTGCCTGAACCAACTTTGTTCTGCGCTGAAACGCTGTTTTCTGACATTTCAGGGTCTAACTTCAAAAATCATGCAAAACACTTCTAACACCTTCAGATATGTTTCTCTGTGTTGCAAAATAGGTTTTATTCATGCACAGACTGCAATTTTAATTTTGGACTGAGTTTCAGCCTGCATTGCCAGAATCAAGTTTGTTATGTGCTGAAACGCTGTTTTCTGACATTTCAGGCTCTAACTTCAAAAATCATGCAAAACACTTCTAACACCTTCAGATATGTTTCTCTGTGTTGCAAAATAGGTTTTATTCATGCACAGACTGCAATTTTAATTTTGGACCGAGTTTCAGCCTGCATTGCCAGAATCAAGTTTGTTATGTGCTGAAACGCTGTTTTCTGACATTTCAGGCTCTGACTTCAAAAATCATGCAAAACACTTCTAACACCTTCAGATATATTTCTCTGTGTTGCAAAATAGGTTTTATTCATGCACAGACTGCAAAGTTAAAGTGGGACCAAGATTCAGCTTGCATTGCCTGAACCAACTTTGTTCTGCGCTGTTTTCTGACATTTCAGGGTCTAACTTCAAAAATCATGCAAAACACTTCTAACACCTTCAGATATGTTTCTCTGTGTTGCAAAATAGGTTTTATTCATGCACAGAGTGTAAATTTAAAGTGGGACAGAGATTCAGCTTGCATTGCCTGAACCAACTTTGTTCTGCGCTGAAACGCTGTTTTCTGACATTTCAGGGTCTAACTTCAAAAATCATGCAAAACACTTCTAACACCTTCAGATATGTTTCTCTGTGTTGCAAAATAGGTTTTATTCATGCACAGACTGCAATTTTAATTTTGGACTGAGTTTCAGCCTGCATTGCCAGAATCAAGTTTGTTATGTGCTGAAACGCTGTTTTCTGACATTTCAGGCTCTAACTTCAAAAATCATGCAAAACACTTCTAACACCTTCAGATATGTTTCTCTGTGTTGCAAAATAGGTTTTATTCATGCACAGACTGCAATTTTAATTTTGGACCGAGTTTCAGCCTGCATTGCCAGAATCAAGTTTGTTATGTGCTGAAACGCTGTTTTCTGACATTTCAGGCTCTGACTTCAAAAATCATGCAAAACACTTCTAACACCTTCAGATATGTTTCTCTGTGTTGCAAAATAGGTTTTATTCATGCACAGACTGCAATTTTAATATTGGACCGAGTTTCAGCTTGAATTGCCTGAACCAAGTTTGTTATGTGCTGAAACGCCGTTTTCTGACATTTCAGGCTCTAACTTCAAAAATCATGCAAAACACTTCTAACACCTTCAGATATGTTTCTCTGTGTTTCAAAATAGGTTTTATTCATGCACAGACTGCAATTTTAATTTTGGACCGAGTTTCAGCTTGAATTGCCTGAACCAAGTTTGTTCTGCGCTGAAACGCTGTTTTCTGACATTTCAGGCTCTAACTTCAAAAATCATGCAAAACACTTCTAACACCTTCAGATATGTTTCTCTGTGTTGCAAAATAGGTTTTATTCATGCACAGAGTGTAAATTTAAAGTGGGACAGAGATTCAGCTTGCATTGCCTGAACCAACTTTGTTCTGCGCTGAAACGCTGTTTTCTGACATTTCAGGGTCTAACTTCAAAAATCATGCAAAACACTTCTAACACCTTCAGATATATTTCTCTGTGTTGCAAAATAGGTTTTATTCATGCACAGACTGCAAAGTTAAAGTGGGACCAAGATTCAGCTTGCATTGCCTGAACCAACTTTGTTCTGCGCTGTTTTCTGACATTTCAGGCTCTAACTTCAAAAATCATGCAAAACACTTCTAACACCTTCAGATATGTTTCTCTGTGTTGCAAAATAGGTTTTATTCATGCACAGACTGCAATTTTAATTTTGGACCGAGTTTCAGCCTGCATTGCCAGAATCAAGTTTGTTATGTGCTGAAACGCTGTTTTCTGACATTTCAGGCTCTGACTTCAAAAATCATGCAAAACACTTCTAACACCTTCAGATATGTTTCTCTGTGTTGCAAAATAGGTTTTATTCATGCACAGACTGCAATTTTAATATTGGACCGAGTTTCAGCCTGCATTGCCAGAACCAAGTTTGTTATGTGCTGAAACGCCGTTTTTTGACATTTCAGGCTCTAACTTCAAAAATCATGCAAAACACTTCTAACACCTTCAGATATGTTTCTCTGTGTTGCAAAATAGGTTTTATTCATGCACAGACTGCAATTTTTATTTTGGACCGAGTTTCAGCTTGAATTGCCTGAACCAAGTTTGTTCTGCGCTGAAACGCTGTTTTCTGACATTTCAGGCTCTAACTTCAAAAATCATGCAAAACACTTCTAACACCTTCAGATATGTTTCTCTGTGTTGCAAAATAGGTTTTATTCATGCACAGACTGCAATTTTAATTTTGGACCGATTTTCAGCCTGCATTGCCAGAACCAAGTTTGTTATGTGCTGAAAAGCTGTTTTCTGACATTTCAGGCTCTAACTTCAAAAATCATGCAAAACACTTCTAACACCTTCAGATATGTTTCTCTGTGTTGCAAAATAGGTTTTATTCATGCACAGACTGCAATTTTAATTTTGGGCCGAGTTTCAGCTTGCATTGCCTGAACCAAGTTTGTTATGTGCTGAAACGCCGTTTTCTGACATTTCAGGCTCTAACTTCAAAAATCATGCAAAACACTTCTAACACCTTCAGATATGTTTCTCTGTGTTGCAAAATAGGTTTTATTCATGCACAGACTGCAATTTTAATTTTGGACCGAGTTTCAGCCTGCATTGCCAGAATCAAGTTTGTTATGTGCTGAAACGCCGTTTTCTGACATTTCAGGCTCTAACTTCAAAAATCATGCAAAACACTTCTAACACCTTCAGATATGTTTCTCTGTGTTGCAAAATAGGTTTTATTCATGCACAGACTGCAATTTTAATTTTGGGCCGAGTTTCAGCTTGCATTGCCTGAACCAAGTTTGTTATGTGCTGAAACGCCGTTTTCTGACATTTCAGGCTCTAACTTCAAAAATCATGCAAAACACGTCTAACACCTTCAGATATGTTTCTCTGTGTTGCAAAATAGGTTTTATTCATGCACAGACTGCAATTTTAATTTTGGACCGAGTTTCAGCCTGCATTGCCAGAATCAAGTTTGTTATGTGCTGAAACGCTGTTTTCTGACATTTCAGGCTCTAACTTCAAAAATCATGCAAAACACTTCTAACACCTTCAGATATGTTTCTCTGTGTTGCAAAATAGGTTTTATTCATGCACAGACTGCAATTTTAATATTGGACCGAGTTTCAGCTTGCATTGCCTGAACCAAGTTTGTTATGTGCTGAAACGCCGTTTTCTGACATTTCAGGCTCTAACTTCAAAAATCATGCAAAACACTTCTAACACCTTCAGATATGTTTCTCTGTGTTGCAAAATAGGTTTTATTCATGCACAGACTGCAATTTTAATTTTGGACCGAGTTTCAGCCTGCATTGCCAGAACCAAGTTTGTTATGTGCTGAAACGCTGTTTTCTGACATTTCAGGCTCTAACTTCAAAAATCATGCAAAACACTTCTAACACCTTCAGATATGTTTCTCTGTGTTGCAAAATAGGTTTTATTCATGCACAGACTGCAATTTTAATTTTGGACCGAGTTTCAGCTTGAATTGCCTGAACCAACTTTGTTCTGCGCTGAAACGCTGTTTTCTGACATTTCAGGGTCTAACTTCAAAAATCATGCAAAACACTTCTAACACCTTCAGATATGTTTCTCTGTGTTGCAAAATAGGTTTTATTCATGCACAGACTGCAAAGTTAAATTGGGATCAAGATTCAGCTTGCATTGCCTGAACCAACTTTGTTCTGCGCTGAAACGCTGTTTTCTGACATTTCAGGGTCTAACTTCAAAAATCATGCAAAACACTTCTAACACCTTCAGATATGTTTCTCTGTGTTGCAAAATAGGTTTTATTCATGCACAGACTGCAAAGTTAAAGTGGGACCGCGATTCAGCTTGCATTGCCTGAACCAACTTTGTTCTGCGCTGAAACGCTGTTTTCTGACATTTCAGGGTCTAACTTCAAAAATCATGCAAAACAGTTCTAACACCTTCAGATATGTTTCTCTGTGTTGCAAAATAGCTTTTATTCATGCACAGAGTGTAAATTTAAAGTGGGACAGAGATTCAGCTTGCATTGCCTGAACCAACTTTGTTCTGCGCTGAAACGCTGTTTTCTGACATTTCAGGGTCTAACTTCAAAAATCATGCAAAACACTTCTAACACCTTCAGATATGTTTCTCTGTGTTGCAAAATAGGTTTTATTCATGCACAGACTGCAAAGTTAAAGTGGGACCAAGATTCAGCTTGCATTGCCTGAACCAACTTTGTTCTGCGCTGAAACGCTGTTTTCTGACATTTCAGGGACTAACTTCAAAAATCATGCAAAACACTTCTAACACCTTCAGATATGTTTCTCTGTGTTGCAAAATAGGTTTTATTCATGCACAGACTGCAAAGTTAAAGTGGGACCAAGATTCAGCTTGCATTGCCTGAACCAACTTTGTTCTGCGCTGAAACGCTGTTTTCTGACATTTCAGGGTCTAACTTCAAAAATCATGCAAAACACTTCTAACACCTTCAGATATGTTTCTCTGTGTTGCAAAATAGGTTTTATTCATGCACAGACTGCAAAGTTAAAGTGGGACCGAGATTCAGCTTGCATTGCCTGAACCAACTTTGTTCTGCGCTGAAACGCTGTTTTCTGACATTTCAGGGTCTAACTTCAAAAATCATGCAAAACACTTCTAACACCTTCAGATATGTTTCTCTGTGTTGCAAAATAGCTTTTATTCATGCACAGAGTGTAAATTTAAAGTGGGACAGAGATTCAGCTTGCATTGCCTGAACCAACTTTGTTCTGCGCTGAAAAGCTGTTTTCTGACATTTCAGGGTCTAACTTCAAAAATCATGCAAAACACTTCTAACACCTTCAGATATGTTTCTCTGTGTTGCTAAATAGGTTTTATTCATGCACAGAGTGTAAATTTAAAGTGGGACAGAGATTCAGCTTGCATTGCCTGAACCAACTTTGTTCTGCGCTGAAAAGCTGTTTTCTGACATTTCAGGGTCTAACTTCAAAAATCATGCAAAACACTTCTAACACCTTCAGATATGTTTCTCTGTGTTGCTAAATAGGTTTTATTCATGCACAGACTGCAAAGTTAAAATGGGACCGAGATTCAGCTTGCATTGCATGAACTAACTTTGTTCTGCGCTGAAACGCTGTTTTCTGACATTTCAGGGTCTAACTTCAAAAATCATGCAAAACACTTCTAACACCTTCAGATATGTTTCTCTGTGTTGCGAAATAGGTTTTATTCATGCACAGACTGCAAATTTAAAGTGGGACAGAGATTCAGCTTGCATTGCCTGAACCAACTTTGTTCTGCGCTGAAACGCTGTTTTCTGACATTTCAGGGTCTAACTTCAAAAATCATGCAAAACACTTCTAACACTTTCAGATATGTTTCTCTGTGTTGCAAAATAGGTTTTATTCATGCACAGAGTGTAAATTTAAAGTGGGACAGAGATTCAGCTTGCATTGCCTGAACCAACTTTGTTCTGCGCTGAAACGCTGTTTTCTGACATTTCAGGGTCTAACTTCAAAAATCATGCAAAACACTTCTAACACCTTCAGATATATTTCTCTGTGTTGCAAAATAGGTTTTATTCATGCACAGACTGCAAAGTTAAAGTGGGACCAAGATTCAGCTTGCATTGCCTGAACCAACTTTGTTCTGCGCTGTTTTCTGACATTTCAGGGTCTAACTTCAAAAATCATGCAAAACACTTCTAACACCTTCAGATATGTTTCTCTGTGTTGCAAAATAGGTTTTATTCATGCACAGAGTGTAAATTTAAAGTGGGACAGAGATTCAGCTTGCATTGCCTGAACCAACTTTGTTCTGCGCTGAAACGCTGTTTTCTGACATTTCAGGGTCTAACTTCAAAAATCATGCAAAACACTTCTAACACCTTCAGATATGTTTCTCTGTGTTGCAAAATAGGTTTTATTCATGCACAGACTGCAATTTTAATTTTGGACTGAGTTTCAGCCTGCATTGCCAGAATCAAGTTTGTTATGTGCTGAAACGCTGTTTTCTGACATTTCAGGTTCTAACTTCAAAAATCATGCAAAACACTTCTAACACCTTCAGATATGTTTCTCTGTGTTGCAAAATAGGTTTTATTCATGCACAGACTGCAATTTTAATTTTGGACCGAGTTTCAGCCTGCATTGCCAGAATCAAGTTTGTTATGTGCTGAAACGCTGTTTTCTGACATTTCAGGCTCTGACTTCAAAAATCATGCAAAACACTTCTAACACCTTCAGATATGTTTCTCTGTGTTGCAAAATAGGTTTTATTCATGCACAGACTGCAATTTTAATATTGGACCGAGTTTCAGCTTGAATTGCCTGAACCAAGTTTGTTATGTGCTGAAACGCCGTTTTCTGACATTTCAGGCTCTAACTTCAAAAATCATGCAAAACACTTCTAACACCTTCAGATATGTTTCTCTGTGTTGCAAAATAGGTTTTATTCATGCACAGAGTGTAAATTTAAAGTGGGACAGAGATTCAGCTTGCATTGCCTGAACCAACTTTGTTCTGCGCTGAAACGCTGTTTTCTGACATTTCAGGGTCTAACTTCAAAAATCATGCAAAACACTTCTAACACCTTCAGATATATTTCTCTGTGTTGCAAAATAGGTTTTATTCATGCACAGACTGCAAAGTTAAAGTGGGACCAAGATTCAGCTTGCATTGCCTGAACCAACTTTGTTCTGCGCTGTTTTCTGACATTTCAGGGTCTAACTTCAAAAATCATGCAAAACACTTCTAACACCTTCAGATATGTTTCTCTGTGTTGCAAAATAGGTTTTATTCATGCACAGAGTGTAAATTTAAAGTGGGACAGAGATTCAGCTTGCATTGCCTGAACCAACTTTGTTCTGCGCTGAAACGCTGTTTTCTGACATTTCAGGGTCTAACTTCAAAAATCATGCAAAACACTTCTAACACCTTCAGATATGTTTCTCTGTGTTGCAAAATAGGTTTTATTCATGCACAGACTGCAATTTTAATTTTGGACTGAGTTTCAGCCTGCATTGCCAGAATCAAGTTTGTTATGTGCTGAAACGCTGTTTTCTGACATTTCAGGCTCTAACTTCAAAAATCATGCAAAACACTTCTAACACCTTCAGATATGTTTCTCTGTGTTGCAAAATAGGTTTTATTCATGCACAGACTGCAATTTTAATTTTGGACCGAGTTTCAGCCTGCATTGCCAGAATCAAGTTTGTTATGTGCTGAAACGCTGTTTTCTGACATTTCAGGCTCTGACTTCAAAAATCATGCAAAACACTTCTAACACCTTCAGATATGTTTCTCTGTGTTGCAAAATAGGTTTTATTCATGCACAGACTGCAATTTTAATATTGGACCGAGTTTCAGCTTGAATTGCCTGAACCAAGTTTGTTATGTGCTGAAACGCCGTTTTCTGACATTTCAGGCTCTAACTTCAAAAATCATGCAAAACACTTCTAACACCTTCAGATATGTTTCTCTGTGTTTCAAAATAGGTTTTATTCATGCACAGACTGCAATTTTAATTTTGGACCGAGTTTCAGCTTGAATTGCCTGAACCAAGTTTGTTCTGCGCTGAAACGCTGTTTTCTGACATTTCAGGCTCTAACTTCAAAAATCATGCAAAACACTTCTAACACCTTCAGATATGTTTCTCTGTGTTGCAAAATAGGTTTTATTCATGCACAGAGTGTAAATTTAAAGTGGGACAGAGATTCAGCTTGCATTGCCTGAACCAACTTTGTTCTGCGCTGAAACGCTGTTTTCTGACATTTCAGGGTCTAACTTCAAAAATCATGCAAAACACTTCTAACACCTTCAGATATATTTCTCTGTGTTGCAAAATAGGTTTTATTCATGCACAGACTGCAAAGTTAAAGTGGGACCAAGATTCAGCTGGCATTGCCTGAACCAACTTTGTTCTGCGCTGTTTTCTGACATTTCAGGCTCTAACTTCAAAAATCATGCAAAACACTTCTAACACCTTCAGATATGTTTCTCTGTGTTGCAAAATAGGTTTTATTCATGCACAGAGTGTAAATTTAAAGTGGGACAGAGATTCAGCTTGCATTGCCTGAACCAACTTTGTTCTGCGCTGAAAAGCTGTTTTCTGACATTTCAGGGTCTAACTTCAAAAATCATGCAAAACACTTCTAACACCTTCAGATATGTTTCTCTGTGTTGCAAAATAGGTTTTATTAATGCACAGACTGCAAATTTAAAGTGGGACAGAGATTCAGCTTGCATTGCCTGAACCAACTTTGTTCTGCGCTGAAACGCTGTTTTCTGACATTTCAGGGTCTAACTTCAAAAATCATGCAAAACACTTCTAACACCTTCAGATATATTTCTCTGTGTTGCAAAATAGGTTTTATTCATGCACAGACTGCAAAGTTAAAGTGGGACCAAGATTCAGCTTGCATTGCCTGAACCAACTTTGTTCTGCGCTGTTTTCTGACATTTCAGGGTCTAACTTCAAAAATCATGCAAAACACTTCTAACACCTTCAGATATGTTTCTCTGTGTTGCAAAATAGGTTTTATTCATGCACAGAGTGTAAATTTAAAGTGGGACAGAGATTCAGCTTGCATTGCCTGAACCAACTTTGTTCTGCGCTGAAACGCTGTTTTCTGACATTTCAGGGTCTAACTTCAAAAATCATGCAAAACACTTCTAACACCTTCAGATATGTTTCTCTGTGTTGCAAAATAGGTTTTATTCATGCACAGACTGCAATTTTAATTTTGGACTGAGTTTCAGCCTGCATTGCCAGAATCAAGTTTGTTATTTGCTGAAACGCTGTTTTCTGACATTTCAGGCTCTAACTTCAAAAATCATGCAAAACACTTCTAACACCTTCAGATATGTTTCTCTGTGTTGCAAAATAGGTTTTATTCATGCACAGACTGCAATTTTAATTTTGGACCGAGTTTCAGCCTGCATTGCCAGAATCAAGTTTGTTATGTGCTGAAACGCTGTTTTCTGACATTTCAGGCTCTGACTTCAAAAATCATGCAAAACACTTCTAACACCTTCAGATATGTTTCTCTGTGTTGCAAAATAGGTTTTATTCATGCACAGACTGCAATTTTAATATTGGACCGAGTTTCAGCTTGAATTGCCTGAACCAAGTTTGTTATGTGCTGAAACGCCGTTTTCTGACATTTCAGGCTCTAACTTCAAAAATCATGCAAAACACTTCTAACACCTTCAGATATGTTTCTCTGTGTTTCAAAATAGGTTTTATTCATGCACAGACTGCAATTTTAATTTTGGACCGAGTTTCAGCTTGAATTGCCTGAACCAAGTTTGTTCTGCGCTGAAACGCTGTTTTCTGACATTTCAGGCTCTAACTTCAAAAATCATGCAAAACACTTCTAACACCTTCAGATATGTTTCTCTGTGTTGCAAAATAGGTTTTATTCATGCACAGAGTGTAAATTTAAAGTGGGACAGAGATTCAGCTTGCATTGCCTGAACCAACTTTGTTCTGCGCTGAAACGCTGTTTTCTGACATTTCAGGGTCTAACTTCAAAAATCATGCAAAACACTTCTAACACCTTCAGATATATTTCTCTGTGTTGCAAAATAGGTTTTATTCATGCACAGACTGCAAAGTTAAAGTGGGACCAAGATTCAGCTGGCATTGCCTGAACCAACTTTGTTCTGCGCTGTTTTCTGACATTTCAGGCTCTAACTTCAAAAATCATGCAAAACACTTCTAACACCTTCAGATATGTTTCTCTGTGTTGCAAAATAGGTTTTATTCATGCACAGACTGCAATTTTAATTTTGGACCGAGTTTCAGCCTGCATTGCCAGAATCAAGTTTGTTATGTGCTGAAACGCTGTTTTCTGACATTTCAGGCTCTGACTTCAAAAATCATGCAAAACACTTCTAACACCTTCAGATATGTTTCTCTGTGTTGCAAAATAGGTTTTATTCATGCACAGACTGCAATTTTAATATTGGACCGAGTTTCAGCCTGCATTGCCAGAACCAAGTTTGTTATGTGCTGAAACGCCGTTTTCTGACATTTCAGGCTCTAACTTCAAAAATCATGCAAAACACTTCTAACACCTTCAGATATGTTTCTCTGTGTTGCAAAATAGGTTTTATTCATGCACAGACTGCAATTTTTATTTTGGACCGTTTTTCAGCTTGAATTGCCTGAACCAAGTTTGTTCTGCGCTGAAACGCTGTTTTCTGACATTTCAGGCTCTAACTTCAAAAATCATGCAAAACACTTCTAACACCTTCAGATATGTTTCTCTGTGTTGCAAAATAGGTTTTATTCATGCACAGACTGCAATTTTAATTTTGGACCGATTTTCAGCCTGCATTGCCAGAACGAAGTTTGTTATGTGCTGAAAAGCTGTTTTCTGACATTTCAGGCTCTAACTTCAAAAATCATGCAAAACACTTCTAACACCTTCAGATATGTTTCTCTGTGTTGCAAAATAGGTTTTATTCATGCACAGACTGCAATTTTAATTTTGGGCCGAGTTTCAGCTTGCATTGCCTGAACCAAGTTTGTTATGTGCTGAAACGCCGTTTTCTGACATTTCAGGCTCTAACTTCAAAAATCATGCAAAACACTTCTAACACCTTCAGATATGTTTCTCTGTGTTGCAAAATAGGTTTTATTCATGCACAGACTGCAATTTTAATTTTGGACCGAGTTTCAGCCTGCATTGCCAGAATCAAGTTTGTTATGTGCTGAAACGCCGTTTTCTGACATTTCAGGCTCTAACTTCAAAAATCATGCAAAACACTTCTAACACCTTCAGATATGTTTCTCTGTGTTGCAAAATAGGTTTTATTCATGCACAGACTGCAATTTTAATTTTGGGCCGAGTTTCAGCTTGCATTGCCTGAACCAAGTTTGTTATGTGCTGAAACGCCGTTTTCTGACATTTCAGGCTCTAACTTCAAAAATCATGCAAAACACGTCTAACACCTTCAGATATGTTTCTCTGTGTTGCAAAATAGGTTTTATTCATGCACAGACTGCAATTTTAATTTTGGACCGAGTTTCAGCCTGCATTGCCAGAATCAAGTTTGTTATGTGCTGAAACGCTGTTTTCTGACATTTCAGGCTCTAACTTCAAAAATCATGCAAAACACTTCTAACACCTTCAGATATGTTTCTCTGTGTTGCAAAATAGGTTTTATTCATGCACAGACTGCAATTTTAATATTGGACCGAGTTTCAGCTTGCATTGCCTGAACCAAGTTTGTTATGTGCTGAAACGCCGTTTTCTGACATTTCAGGCTCTAACTTCAAAAATCATGCAAAACACTTCTAACACCTTCAGATATGTTTCTCTGTGTTGCAAAATAGGTTTTATTCATGCACAGACTGCAATTTTAATTTTGGACCGAGTTTCAGCCTGCATTGCCAGAACCAAGTTTGTTATGTGCTGAAACGCTGTTTTCTGACATTTCAGGCTCTAACTTCAAAAATCATGCAAAACACTTCTAACACCTTCAGATAAGTTTCTCTGTGTTGCAAAATAGGTTTTATTCATGCACAGACTGCAATTTTAATTTTGGACCGAGTTTCAGCTTGAATTGCCTGAACCAACTTTGTTCTGCGCTGAAACGCTGTTTTCTGACATTTCAGGGTCTAACTTCAAAAATCATGCAAAACACTTCTAACACCTTCAGATATGTTTCTCTGTGTTGCAAAATAGGTTTTATTCATGCACAGACTGCAAAGTTAAAGTGGGACCAAGATTCAGCTTGCATTGCCTGAACCAACTTTGTTCTGCGCTGAAACGCTGTTTTCTGACATTTCAGGGTCTAACTTCAAAAATCATGCAAAACACTTCTAACACCTTCAGATATGTTTCTCTGTGTTGCAAAATAGGTTTTATTCATGCACAGACTGCAAAGTTAAAGTGGGACCGCGATTCAGCTTGCATTGCCGAACCAACTTTGTTCTGCGCTGAAACGCTGTTTTCTGACATTTCAGGGTCTAACTTCAAAAATCATGCAAAACAGTTCTAACACCTTCAGATATGTTTCTCTGTGTTGCAAAATAGCTTTTATTCATGCACAGAGTGTAAATTTAAAGTGGGACAGAGATTCAGCTTGCATTGCCTGAACCAACTTTGTTCTGCGCTGAAACGCTGTTTTCTGACATTTCAGGGTCTAACTTCAAAAATCATGCAAAACACTTCTAACACCTTCAGATATGTTTCTCTGTGTTGCAAAATAGCTTTTATTCATGCACAGAGTGTAAATTTAAAGTGGGACAGAGATTCAGCTTGCATTGCCTGAACCAACTTTGTTCTGCGCTGAAACGCTGTTTTCTGACATTTCAGGGTCTAACTTCAAAAATCATGCAAAACACTTCTAACACCTTCAGATATGTTTCTCTGTGTTGCAAAATAGGTTTTATTCATGCACAGACTGCAAAGTTAAAGTGGGACCAAGATTCAGCTTGCATTGCCTGAACCAACTTTGTTCTGCGCTGAAACGCTGTTTTCTGACATTTCAGGGTCTAACTTCAAAAATCATGCAAAACACTTCTAACACCTTCAGATATGTTTCTCTGTGTTGCAAAATAGGTTTTATTCATGCACAGACTGCAAAGTTAAAGTGGGACCAAGATTCAGCTTGCATTGCCTGAACCAACTTTGTTCTGCGCTGAAACGCTGTTTTCTGACATTTCAGGGTCTAACTTCAAAAATCATGCAAAACACTTCTAACACCTTCAGATATGTTTCTCTGTGTTGCAAAATAGGTTTTATTCATGCACAGACTGCAAAGTTAAAGTGGGACCGAGATTCAGCTTGCATTGCCTGAACCAACTTTGTTCTGCGCTGAAACGCTGTTTTCTGACATTTCAGGGTCTAACTTCAAAAATCATGCAAAACACTTCTAACACCTTCAGATATGTTTCTCTGTGTTGCAAAATAGGTTTTATTCATGCACAGACTGCAATTTTAATTTTGGACTGAGTTTCAGCCTGCATTGCCAGAATCAAGTTTGTTATGTGCTGAAACGCTGTTTTCTGACATTTCAGGGTCTAACTTCAAAAATCATGCAAAACACTTCTAACACCTTCAGATATGTTTCTCTGTGTTGCTAAATAGGTTTTATTCATGCACAGAGTGTAAATTTAAAGTGGGACAGAGATTCAGCTTGCATTGCCTGAACCAACTTTGTTCTGCGCTGAAAAGCTGTTTTCTGACATTTCAGGGTCTAACTTCAAAAATCATGCAAAACACTTCTAACACCTTCAGATATGTTTCTCTGTGTTGCTAAATAGGTTTTATTCATGCACAGACTGCAAAGTTAAAATGGGACCGAGATTCAGCTTGCATTGCATGAACTAACTTTGTTCTGCGCTGAAACGCTGTTTTCTGACATTTCAGGGTCTAACTTCAAAAATCATGCAAAACACTTCTAACACCTTCAGATATGTTTCTCTGTGTTGCGAAATAGGTTTTATTCATGCACAGACTGCAAATTTAAAGTGGGACAGAGATTCAGCTTGCATTGCCTGAACCAACTTTGTTCTGCGCTGAAACGCTGTTTTCTGACATTTCAGGGTCTAACTTCAAAAATCATGCAAAACACTTCTAACACCTTCAGATATGTTTCTCTGTGTTGCAAAATAGGTTTTATTCATGCACAGAGTGTAAATTTAAAGTGGGACAGAGATTCAGCTTGCATTGCCTGAACCAACTTTGTTCTGCGCTGAAACGCTGTTTTCTGACATTTCAGGGTCTAACTTCAAAAATCATGCAAAACACTTCTATCACCTTCAGATATATTTCTCTGTGTTGCAAAATAGGTTTTATTCATGCACAGACTGCAAAGTTAAAGTGGGACCAAGATTCAGCTTGCATTGCCTGAACCAACTTTGTTCTGCGCTGTTTTCTGACATTTCAGGGTCTAACTTCAAAAATCATGCAAAACACTTCTAACACCTTCAGATATGTTTCTCTGTGTTGCAAAATAGGTTTTATTCATGCACAGAGTGTAAATTTAAAGTGGGACAGAGATTCAGCTTGCATTGCCTGAACCAACTTTGTTCTGCGCTGAAACGCTGTTTTCTGACATTTCAGGGTCTAACTTCAAAAATCATGCAAAACACTTCTAACACCTTCAGATATGTTTCTCTGTGTTGCAAAATAGGTTTTATTCATGCACAGACTGCAATTTTAATTTTGGACTGAGTTTCAGCCTGCATTGCCAGAATCAAGTTTGTTATGTGCTGAAACGCTGTTTTCTGACATTTCAGGCTCTAACTTCAAAAATCATGCAAAACACTTCTAACACCTTCAGATATGTTTCTCTGTGTTGCAAAATAGGTTTTATTCATGCACAGACTGCAATTTTAATTTTGGACCGAGTTTCAGCCTGCATTGCCAGAATCAAGTTTGTTATGTGCTGAAACGCTGTTTTCTGACATTTCAGGCTCTGACTTCAAAAATCATGCAAAACACTTCTAACACCTTCAGATATGTTTCTCTGTGTTGCAAAATAGGTTTTATTCATGCACAGACTGCAATTTTAATATTGGACCGAGTTTCAGCTTGAATTGCCTGAACCAAGTTTGTTATGTGCTGAAACGCCGTTTTCTGACATTTCAGGCTCTAACTTCAAAAATCATGCAAAACACTTCTAACACCTTCAGATATGTTTCTCTGTGTTGCAAAATAGGTTTTATTCATGCACAGACTGCAATTTTTATTTTGGACCGAGTTTCAGCTTGAATTGCCTGAACCAAGTTTGTTCTGCGCTGAAACGCTGTTTTCTGACATTTCAGGCTCTAACTTCAAAAATCATGCAAAACACTTCTAACACCTTCAGATATGTTTCTCTGTGTTGCAAAATAGGTTTTATTCATGCACAGAGTGTAAATTTAAAGTGGGACAGAGATTCAGCTTGCATTGCCTGAACCAACTTTGTTCTGCGCTGAAACGCTGTTTTCTGACATTTCAGGGTCTAACTTCAAAAATCATGCAAAACACTTCTAACACCTTCAGATATATTTCTCTGTGTTGCAAAATAGGTTTTATTCATGCACAGACTGCAAAGTTAAAGTGGGACCAAGATTCAGCTTGCATTGCCTGAACCAACTTTGTTCTGCGCTGTTTTCTGACATTTCAGGGTCTAACTTCAAAAATCATGCAAAACACTTCTAACACCTTCAGATATGTTTCTCTGTGTTGCAAAATAGGTTTTATTCATGCACAGAGTGTAAATTTAAAGTGGGACAGAGATTCAGCTTGCATTGCCTGAACCAACTTTGTTCTGCGCTGAAACACTGTTTTCTGACATTTCAGGGTCTAACTTCAAAAATCATGCAAAACACTTCTAACACCTTCAGATATGTTTCTCTGTGTTGCAAAATAGGTTTTATTCATGCACAGAGTGTAAATTTAAAGTGGGACAGAGATTCAGCTTGCATTGCCTGAACCAACTTTGTTCTGCGCTGAAAAGCTGTTTTCTGACATTTCAGGCTCTAACTTCAAAAATCATGCAAAACACTTCTAACACCTTCAGATATGTTTCTCTGTGTTGCAAAATAGGTTTTATTCATGCACAGACTGCAAAGTTAAAGTGGGACCAAGATTCAGCTTGCATTGCCTGAACCAACTTTGTTCTGCGCTGAAACGCTGTTTTCTGACATTTCAGGGTCTAACTTCAAAAATCATGCAAAACACTTCTAACACCTTCAGATATGTTTCTCTGTGTTGCAAAATAGGTTTTTTTCATGCACAGAGTGTAAATTTAAAGTGGGACAGAGATTCAGCTTGCATTGCCTGAACCAACTTTGTTCTGCGCTGATACACTGTTTTATGACATTTCAGGGTCTAACTTCAAAAATCATGCAAAACACTTCTAACACCTTCAGATATGTTTCTCTGTGTTGCAAAATAGGTTTTATTCATGCACAGAGTGTAAATTTAAAGTGGGACAGAGATTCAGCTTGCATTGCCTGAACCAACTTTGTTCTGCGCTGAAAAGCTGTTTTCTGACATTTCAGGGTCTAACTTCAAAAATCATGCAAAACACTTCTAACACCTTCAGATATGTTTCTCTGTGTTGCAAAATAGGTTTTATTCATGCACAGACTGCAAAGTTAAAGTGGGACCAAGATTCAGCTTGCATTGCCTGAACCAACTTTGTTCTGCGCTGAAACGCTGTTTTCTGACATTTCAGGGTCTAACTTCAAAAATCATGCAAAACACTTCTAACACCTTCAGATATGTTTCTCTGTGTTGCAAAATAGGTTTTTTTCATGCACAGAGTGTAAATTTAAAGTGGGACAGAGATTCAGCTTGCATTGCCTGAACCAACTTTGTTCTGCGCTGAAACGCTGTTTTCTGACATTTCAGGGTCTAACTTCAAAAATCATGCAAAACACTTCTAACACCTTCAGATATGTTTCTCTGTGTTGCAAAATAGCTTTTATTCATGCACAGAGTGTAAATTTAAAGTGGGACAGAGATTCAGCTTGCATTGCCTGAACCAACTTTGTTCTGCGCTGAAAAGCTGTTTTCTGACATTTCAGGGTCTAACTTCAAAAATCATGCAAAACACTTCTAACACCTTCAGATATGTTTCTCTGTGTTGCGAAATAGGTTTTATTCATGCACAGACTGCAAATTTAAAGTGGGACAGAGATTCAGCTTGCATTGCCTGAACCAACTTTGTTCTGCGCTGAAACGCTGTTTTCTGACATTTCAGGGTCTAACTTCAAAAATCATGCAAAACACTTCTAACACCTTCAGATATGTTTCTCTGTGTTGCAAAATAGGTTTTATTCATGCACAGAGTGTAAATTTAAAGTGGGACAGAGATCCAGCTTGCATTGCCTGAACCAACTTTGTTCTGCGCTGAAACGCTGTTTTCTGACATTTCAGGGTCTAACTTCAAAAATCATGCAAAACACTTCTAACACCTTCAGATATGTTTCTCTGTGTTGCAAAATAGGTTTTATTCATGCACAGACTGCAAAGTTAAAGTGGGACCAAGATTCAGCTTGCATTGCCTGAACCAACTTTGTTCTGCGCTGTTTTCTGACATTTCAGGGTCTAACTTCAAAAATCATGCAAAACACTTCTAACACCTTCAGATATGTTTCTCTGTGTTGCAAAATAGGTTTTATTCATGCACAGACTGCAAAGTTAAAGTGGGACCAAGATTCAGCTTGCATTGCCTGAACCAACTTTGTTCTACGCTGAAACGCTGTTTTCTGACATTTCAGGGTCTAACTTCAAAAATCATGCAAAACACTTCTAACACCTTCAGATATGTTTCTATGTGTTGCAAAATAGGTTTTTTTTCATGCACAGAGTGTAAATTTAAAGTGGGACAGAGATTCAGCTTGCATTGCCTGAACCAACTTTGTTCTGCGCTGAAACGCTGTTTTCTGACATTTCAGGGTCTAACTTCAAAAATCATGCAAAACACTTCTAACACCTTCAGATATGTTTCTCTGTGTTGCAAAATAGGTTTTATTCATGCACAGACTGCAAAGTTAAAGTGGGACCAAGATTCAGCTTGCATTGCCTGAACCAACTTTGTTCTGCGCTGAAACGCTGTTTTCTGACATTTCAGGGTCTAACTTCAAAAATCATGCAAAACACTTCTAACACCTTCAGATATGTTTCTCTGTGTTGCAAAATAGGTTTTATTCATGCACAGACTGCAAAGTTAAAGTGGGACCGCGATTCAGCTTGCATTGCCGAACCAACTTTGTTCTGCGCTGAAACGCTGTTTTCTGACATTTCAGGGTCTAACTTCAAAAATCATGCAAAACAGTTCTAACACCTTCAGATATGTTTCTCTGTGTTGCAAAATAGCTTTTATTCATGCACAGAGTGTAAATTTAAAGTGGGACAGAGATTCAGCTTGCATTGCCTGAACCAACTTTGTTCTGCGCTGAAACGCTGTTTTCTGACATTTCAGGGTCTAACTTCAAAAATCATGCAAAACACTTCTAACACCTTCAGATATGTTTCTCTGTGTTGCAAAATAGCTTTTATTCATGCACAGAGTGTAAATTTAAAGTGGGACAGAGATTCAGCTTGCATTGCCTGAACCAACTTTGTTCTGCGCTGAAACGCTGTTTTCTGACATTTCAGGGTCTAACTTCAAAAATCATGCAAAACACTTCTAACACCTTCAGATATGTTTCTCTGTGTTGCAAAATAGGTTTTATTCATGCACAGACTGCAAAGTTAAAGTGGGACCAAGATTCAGCTTGCATTGCCTGAACCAACTTTGTTCTGCGCTGAAACGCTGTTTTCTGACATTTCAGGGTCTAACTTCAAAAATCATGCAAAACACTTCTAACACCTTCAGATATGTTTCTCTGTGTTGCAAAATAGGTTTTATTCATGCACAGACTGCAAAGTTAAAGTGGGACCAAGATTCAGCTTGCATTGCCTGAACCAACTTTGTTCTGCGCTGAAACGCTGTTTTCTGACATTTCAGGGTCTAACTTCAAAAATCATGCAAAACACTTCTAACACCTTCAGATATGTTTCTCTGTGTTGCAAAATAGGTTTTATTCATGCACAGACTGCAAAGTTAAAGTGGGACCGAGATTCAGCTTGCATTGCCTGAACCAACTTTGTTCTGCGCTGAAACGCTGTTTTCTGACATTTCAGGGTCTAACTTCAAAAATCATGCAAAACACTTCTAACACCTTCAGATATGTTTCTCTGTGTTGCAAAATAGGTTTTATTCATGCACAGACTGCAATTTTAATTTTGGACTGAGTTTCAGCCTGCATTGCCAGAATCAAGTTTGTTATGTGCTGAAACGCTGTTTTCTGACATTTCAGGGTCTAACTTCAAAAATCATGCAAAACACTTCTAACACCTTCAGATATGTTTCTCTGTGTTGCTAAATAGGTTTTATTCATGCACAGAGTGTAAATTTAAAGTGGGACAGAGATTCAGCTTGCATTGCCTGAACCAACTTTGTTCTGCGCTGAAAAGCTGTTTTCTGACATTTCAGGGTCTAACTTCAAAAATCATGCAAAACACTTCTAACACCTTCAGATATGTTTCTCTGTGTTGCTAAATAGGTTTTATTCATGCACAGACTGCAAAGTTAAAATGGGACCGAGATTCAGCTTGCATTGCATGAACTAACTTTGTTCTGCGCTGAAACGCTGTTTTCTGACATTTCAGGGTCTAACTTCAAAAATCATGCAAAACACTTCTAACACCTTCAGATATGTTTCTCTGTGTTGCGAAATAGGTTTTATTCATGCACAGACTGCAAATTTAAAGTGGGACAGAGATTCAGCTTGCATTGCCTGAACCAACTTTGTTCTGCACTGAAACGCTGTTTTCTGACATTTCAGGGTCTAACTTCAAAAATCATGCAAAACACTTCTAACACCTTCAGATATGTTTCTCTGTGTTGCAAAATAGGTTTTATTCATGCACAGAGTGTAAATTTAAAGTGGGACAGAGATTCAGCTTGCATTGCCTGAACCAACTTTGTTCTGCGCTGAAAAGCTGTTTTCTGACATTTCAGGGTCTAACTTCAAAAATCATGCAAAACACTTCTAACACCTTCAGATATGTTTCTCTGTGTTGCGAAATAGGTTTTATTCATGCACAGACTGCAAATTTAAAGTGGGACAGAGATTCAGCTTGAATTGCCTGAACCAACTTTGTTCTGCGCTGAAACGCTGTTTTCTGACATTTCAGGGTCTAACTTCAAAAATCATGCAAAACACTTCTAACACCTTCAGATATGTTTCTCTGTGTTGCAAAATAGGTTTTATTCATGCACAGAGTGTAAATTTAAAGTGGGACAGAGATCCAGCTTGCATTGCCTGAACCAACTTTGTTCTGCGCTGAAACGCTGTTTTCTGACATTTCAGGGTCTAACTTCAAAAATCATGCAAAACACTTCTAACACCTTCAGATATGTTTCTCTGTGTTGCAAAATAGGTTTTATTCATGCACAGACTGCAAAGTTAAAGTGGGACCAAGATTCAGCTTGCATTGCCTGAACCAACTTTGTTCTGCGCTGTTTTCTGACATTTCAGGGTCTAACTTCAAAAATCATGCAAAACACTTCTAACACCTTCAGATATGTTTCTCTGTGTTGCAAAATAGGTTTTATTCATGCACAGACTGCAAAGTTAAAGTGGGACCAAGATTCAGCTTGCATTGCCTGAACCAACTTTGTTCTACGCTGAAACGCTGTTTTCTGACATTTCAGGGTCTAACTTCAAAAATCATGCAAAACACTTCTAACACCTTCAGATATGTTTCTATGTGTTGCAAAATAGGTTTTTTTTCATGCACAGAGTGTAAATTTAAAGTGGGACAGAGATTCAGCTTGCATTGCCTGAACCAACTTTGTTCTGCGCTGAAACGCTGTTTTCTGACATTTCAGGGTCTAACTTCAAAAATCATGCAAAACACTTCTAACACCTTCAGATATGTTTCTCTGTGTTGCAAAATAGGTTTTATTCATGCACAGACTGCAAAGTTAAAGTGGGACCAAGATTCAGCTTGCATTGCCTGAACCAACTTTGTTCTGCGCTGAAACGCTGTTTTCTGACATTTCAGGGTCTAACTTCAAAAATCATGCAAAACACTTCTAACACCTTCAGATATGTTTCTCTGTGTTGCAAAATAGGTTTTATTCATGCACAGACTGCAAAGTTAAAGTGGGACCGCGATTCAGCTTGCATTGCCGAACCAACTTTGTTCTGCGCTGAAACGCTGTTTTCTGACATTTCAGGGTCTAACTTCAAAAATCATGCAAAACAGTTCTAACACCTTCAGATATGTTTCTCTGTGTTGCAAAATAGCTTTTATTCATGCACAGAGTGTAAATTTAAAGTGGGACAGAGATTCAGCTTGCATTGCCTGAACCAACTTTGTTCTGCGCTGAAACGCTGTTTTCTGACATTTCAGGGTCTAACTTCAAAAATCATGCAAAACACTTCTAACACCTTCAGATATGTTTCTCTGTGTTGCAAAATAGCTTTTATTCATGCACAGAGTGTAAATTTAAAGTGGGACAGAGATTCAGCTTGCATTGCCTGAACCAACTTTGTTCTGCGCTGAAACGCTGTTTTCTGACATTTCAGGGTCTAACTTCAAAAATCATGCAAAACACTTCTAACACCTTCAGATATGTTTCTCTGTGTTGCAAAATAGGTTTTATTCATGCACAGACTGCAAAGTTAAAGTGGGACCAAGATTCAGCTTGCATTGCCTGAACCAACTTTGTTCTGCGCTGAAACGCTGTTTTCTGACATTTCAGGGTCTAACTTCAAAAATCATGCAAAACACTTCTAACACCTTCAGATATGTTTCTCTGTGTTGCAAAATAGGTTTTATTCATGCACAGACTGCAAAGTTAAAGTGGGACCAAGATTCAGCTTGCATTGCCTGAACCAACTTTGTTCTGCGCTGAAACGCTGTTTTCTGACATTTCAGGGTCTAACTTCAAAAATCATGCAAAACACTTCTAACACCTTCAGATATGTTTCTCTGTGTTGCAAAATAGGTTTTATTCATGCACAGACTGCAAAGTTAAAGTGGGACCGAGATTCAGCTTGCATTGCCTGAACCAACTTTGTTCTGCGCTGAAACGCTGTTTTCTGACATTTCAGGGTCTAACTTCAAAAATCATGCAAAACACTTCTAACACCTTCAGATATGTTTCTCTGTGTTGCAAAATAGGTTTTATTCATGCACAGACTGCAATTTTAATTTTGGACTGAGTTTCAGCCTGCATTGCCAGAATCAAGTTTGTTATGTGCTGAAACGCTGTTTTCTGACATTTCAGGGTCTAACTTCAAAAATCATGCAAAACACTTCTAACACCTTCAGATATGTTTCTCTGTGTTGCTAAATAGGTTTTATTCATGCACAGAGTGTAAATTTAAAGTGGGACAGAGATTCAGCTTGCATTGCCTGAACCAACTTTGTTCTGCGCTGAAAAGCTGTTTTCTGACATTTCAGGGTCTAACTTCAAAAATCATGCAAAACACTTCTAACACCTTCAGATATGTTTCTCTGTGTTGCTAAATAGGTTTTATTCATGCACAGACTGCAAAGTTAAAATGGGACCGAGATTCAGCTTGCATTGCATGAACTAACTTTGTTCTGCGCTGAAACGCTGTTTTCTGACATTTCAGGGTCTAACTTCAAAAATCATGCAAAACACTTCTAACACCTTCAGATATGTTTCTCTGTGTTGCGAAATAGGTTTTATTCATGCACAGACTGCAAATTTAAAGTGGGACAGAGATTCAGCTTGCATTGCCTGAACCAACTTTGTTCTGCACTGAAACGCTGTTTTCTGACATTTCAGGGTCTAACTTCAAAAATCATGCAAAACACTTCTAACACCTTCAGATATGTTTCTCTGTGTTGCAAAATAGGTTTTATTCATGCACAGAGTGTAAATTTAAAGTGGGACAGAGATTCAGCTTGCATTGCCTGAACCAACTTTGTTCTGCGCTGAAAAGCTGTTTTCTGACATTTCAGGGTCTAACTTCAAAAATCATGCAAAACACTTCTAACACCTTCAGATATGTTTCTCTGTGTTGCAAAATAGGTTTTATTCATGCACAGACTGCAAAGTTAAAGTGGGACCAAGATTCAGCTTGCATTGCCTGAACCAACTTTGTTCTGCGCTGAAACGCTGTTTTCTGACATTTCAGGGTCTAACTTCAAAAATCATGCAAAACACTTCTAACACCTTCAGATATGTTTCTCTGTGTTGCAAAATAGGTTTTATTCATGCACAGAGTGTAAATTTAAAGTGGGACAGAGATTCAGCTTGCATTGCCTGAACCA